>NW_019943882.1:85678-98733 GCF_002910315.2 Salvelinus sp. IW2-2015
GTATCTATGTGTGTGTCAGTGTGTGGTTTGCATGTGTGTGTGTTTGTATGTGAGTGTGGGTGTGGGTGTCATGTGTGTGTATGTTTGCATCAGTGTGTGTGGTTGTATGTGTGTGTGTGTGTGTGTGTGTGGTGTGGTGTGTGTGTGTGTGGTGTGTGTGTGTGTGTGTGTGTGTGTGTGGGTCAGTGTGTGTGTTTGTATGTGTATGTGCGTGTGGTCAGTGTGTGTGTTCGTATGTGTGTGTGTGTGTGTGTGTGTGTGTGTGTGTGTGTTGTTGTGTGTGTGTGTGTTCACACATGCTGCCCTTCCTCTATATTAAAGATAGGGTCCAAATCTGCACAAACACACACACATATACACACACACACACACACATACACACACACACACATGCTAGATGACCTCAGAGGTAAATAGAGCCATTAGTCAGCACTGAAGATCCCAGAGTATCCAGAGCTATCTACCAACATCACCGTGACTACAGCATTACTACAGGAATAGAAAACTGACTTGGATGTTCCATTTCTACAAATTAATTAACTCTAAATGAACTGTACCCCATCTGAACTGGACCCTAACCCGAACTGGACCCATCTGAACTGGACCCCATCTGAGCTGGGACCCCATCTGAACTGGACAGTAACCGAACTGGACCCCATCTGAGCTGGACCCCATCTGAACTGGACCCCATCTGAGCTGACCCCATCTGAACTGGACAGTAACCGAACTGGACCCCATCTGAGCTGACCCATCTGAGCTGGACCCTAACTGAACTGGACCCATCTGAACTGGACTCATCTGAGCTGGACCCCATCTGAACTGGACCCTAACCCGAACTGGACCCATCTGAACTGGACCCCATCTGAGCTGGACCCTATCTGAACTGGACCCCATCTTGAGCTGGACCCATCTGAACTGGACAGTAACCGAACTGACCCCCATCTGAGCTGGACCCCATCTGAGGCTGACCCATCTGAACTGGACAGTAAACCGAACTGGACCCCATCTGAGCTGGACCCTAACTGAACTGGACCCATCTGAACTGGACAGTAACGGAACTGGACCCCATCTGAACTGGACAGTAACCGAACTGGACCCCATCTGAGCTGGACCCTAACTGAACTGGACCCATCTGAACTGGACTCCATCTGAAACTGGACCCTAATCTGAACTGGACCCTAACCCGAACTGGACCTCCATCTGAACTGGACCCCATCTGAACTGGACCCTAACCGCGAACTGGACCCATCTGAACTGGACCCCATCTGAGCTGGACCCTATCTTGAACTGGACAGTAACCGAACTGGCCCCTTTCTGAGCTGGACCCTAACTGAACTGGACCCATCTGAACTGGACAGTAACCGAACTGGACCCCATCTGAATCTGGACAGAACCGAACTGGACCCCATCTGAGCTGGACCTAACTGAACTGACCCATCTGACGGAACCTATCTGAACTGACCCTAACCCGAACTGGACCCATCTGAACTGGGACCCCCATCTGAGCTGGACCCTATCTGAACTGGACAGTAACCGAACTGCGACCCCATCTGAGCTGAACCCTAACTGAACTGGACCCCATCTGAGCTGACCCTAACTGAACTGGACCCATCTGAACTGGACAGTAACCGAACTGGACCCCACTGAGCTGGACCCTAACTGAAACTGGACCCCATCTGAGCTGACCCTACTGAACTGGACAGTAACCGAACTGGACCCCATCTGAGCTGACCCTAAACTGAACTGGACCCTATCTGAACTGGAACAGTAACCGAACTGGACCCCATCTGAGCGACGCCTAACTGAACTGGACTCCATCTGACTGACCATCTGAACTGGACAGTAACGAAACTGGACCCCATCTGAGCTGGACCCAACTGAACTCGACCCATCTGAACTGAACCCATCTGAACTGGACCCATCTGAACTGGACCCATCGAACTGAACCCATCTGAACTGAACCCTTGAACTGGACTCCATCTGAACTGGACCCATCTGAACTGAACCCATCTGAACTGAACCCATCTGAACTGGACTCCAATCTGAACTGGACCCTCTGAACTGAACCCATCTGAACGACCCAATCTGAAACTGCGACTCCATCTGAACTGGACCAGTAACCGAACTGACCCCATCTGAACTGACCCATCTGAACGGGACCCATCTGAACTGGACCCATCTGAAACTGAACCCATCTGAACTGAAACCCATGCTGAACTACCCATCTGAACTGGACTCCATCTGAAACTGAACCCATCTGAACTGAACCCATCTGAAACTGAACCCATCTGAACTGGACTCCATCTGAACTGGACTCCATCTGAACTGGACCCATCTGAACTGGACCCATCTGAACTGGACTCCATTCTGAACTGGACCCATCTGAACTGGACTCCATCTGAACTGGACTCCATCTGAACTGGACCCTAACCCGAACTGGACCCATCTGAACTGGACCCCATCTGAGCTGGACCCTAACTGAACTGGACCCCATCTGAACTGGACCCCATCTGAACTGGGCTCCATCTGAACTGGACTCCATCTGAACTGGACTCCATCTGAACTGGACCCCATCTGAACTAGACCCATCTGAACTAGACCCATCTGAACTGGACCCCATCTGAAACTGGACTTCCATCTGAACTGGACTCCATCTGAACTGGCCTCCATCTGAACTGGACCCATCTGAACTGAACCCTAACCCGAACTGGACCCCATCTGAACTGACCCATGCTGAACTGGACTCCATCTGAACTGGACCCATCTGAACTGGACCCCATCTGAGCTGGACCCAGTCTGAACTGGACCCATCTGAACTTGACCTCATTCTGAACTGGACTCCATCTGAACTGGACCTCATCTGAACTGGACCCATCTGAACTGGACCTCACTGACACTCCATCATCTGCGACCCATCTGAACTGGACTCCATCTGAACTGGACTCCATCTGAACTGACCCCATCTGAACTGGACCCCATCTGAAAACTGGACTCCATCTAACTGGACTCCATCTGAACTGACCCATCTGAACTGACTCATCTGAACTGGACTCCATCTGAACTGCGACCCACTGAAACTGACCCATCTGAACTGACCACCTAATCTGACGGACCCCATCTGAACTGGACCCCATCTTGAACTGACTCCATCTGAACTGACTCCATCTGAACTGGACCCATCTGAACGGACCCATCTGAACTGGACTCCATCTGAACTGGACTCCATCTGAACTGGACCCATCTGAACTGGACTCCATCTGAACTGGACTCCATCTGAACTGGACCCATCTGAACTGGACCCATCTGAACTGGACCATCAACTGGACCCATCTGAACTGGGACCCATCTGAACTGGACTCCATCTGAAACTGAACCCCATCTGAACTGGACCTAACCCGAACGGACCCCATCTGAACTGGACCCCATCTGAAACGGACAGTAACCGAACTGGACCCCATCTGAACGCGCACCCATCTGAACTGGACTCCATCTGAACTGGACCCCATCTGAAACTGGACCCTAACCCGAACTGGACCCCATCTGAACTGGACAGTAACCGAACTGGAACCCCATCTGAACTAGATCTTATCTGAACGGACACCATCTGAACTGGACAGTAACCTAACTGGACCAAATCTGAGCTGGCACCCCTATCTGAACTGGACAGTACCGAACTGGACCCCATCTGAACTGACCCCATCTGAACTGGCACCCTATCTGAACTGGACAGTAACCGAACTGGGACCCATCTGAACTGACATCTTATCTGAACTGGACACCATCTGAACTGACAGTAACCAACTGGACCCATCTGAACTAGATCTTAATCTGAACTTGGACCCCATCTGAACTGGACCCATCTGAACTGAACCCTAACCCAACTGGACGCCCATCTGAAACTGGACCCATCTGAACTGAACCCTAACCCGAACTGGACCCCATCTGAACTGGACCCATCTGAACTGGACTCCATCTGAACTGGACCCGATTGACTGGACCCATTCTGAGCTGGACTCCATCTGAACTGGACCCATCTGAACTGGAGCCTCCATCTGAACTGGACTCCATTCTGAACTGGACTCATCTGAACTGGACCCATCTGAATTGGACCTCATCTGAACTGACTCCACTGAACTGGACCCATCTGAAGCTGGACTCCATCTGAACTGGACTCCATCTGAACTGGACCCCCATCTGAACTGGACCCCATCTGACTGGACTCCATCTGGGACTCCATCTGAACTGGACCCATCTGAACTGGACCCATCTGAACTGGACTCCATCTGAACTGGACCCATCTGAACTGGACCCATCGAACTGGACCCATCTGAACTGACCCCATCTGAACTGGACCCCATCTGAACTGGACCATCTGCTGGAACTCCATCTGAACTGGACCCATCTGAACTGGACCCATCTGAACTGACTCCATCTGACTGGACTCCATCTGAACTGGACCCATCTGAACTGGACCCATCTGACTGGACTCCATCTGAACTGGACCCCATCTGAACTGGACCCATCTGAACTGACCCATCTGAACTGGACCCATCTGAACTGGACCCACTGAACATGGACTCCATCTGAACGGACCCCATCTGAACTGGACCTAACCCGAACTGACCCCATCTGAACTGGACCCCATCTGAACTGGACGTAACGAACTGGACCCCATCTGAACCCTGACCCATCTGAACTGGACTCCATCTGAACTGACCCCATCTGAACTGGACCCTAACCCGACTGGACCCATCGACTGGACAGTAACCGAACTGACCCCATCTGAACTAGATCTTATCTGACTGGACACCTCTGAACTGACAGTAACCTAACTGGACCATCTGAGCTGGACCCTACTGAACTGCGACAGTAACCGACTGACGACCCCATCTGAACTGGACCCCATCTGAACTGGGACCCTATCTGAACTGGACAGTAACCGAACTGGACCCCATCTGAACTAGATCTTATCTGAAACTGCCGACACCATCTGAATACTGACCAACTCACTGCGACAGTACCTAACTGAGACCCCATCTGAACTAGATCTTATCTGAACTAGGACCCCATCTGAACTGTGACCCCAATTCTGAACTGGACTCCATCTAAACTGACCCATCTGAAACTAGGACCCATCGAACTGGACCCCATCTGAACTGGACCCATCTTGAACTGCGACCCAATCGTGAACTGGACCCATCTAAACTGGACCCATCTGAACTGGACCCATCTGAACTGGACTCCATCTAAACTGGACTCCATTCTGAACTGGACCCTAACCCGAACTGGACCCATCTGAACTGGACCCATCTGAACTGGACCCATCTGAACTGGACCCATCTGAACTGGACCCCATCTGAACTGGACCCATCTGAACTGGACCCATCTAACTGGACCCATCTGAACTGACCCACTACTGCGACCCATCTGAAACTGGACCCATCTAACTGACCCATCTGAACTGACCCATCTGAAACTGGACCCCATCTGAACTGGACCCATCTGAACTGACCCATCTGAACTGCGACCCATCTAAACGGGACCCATCTGAACTGGACCCATCTTGAACTGGACTCCATCTAAACTGGACTCCATCTGAACTGGACCCAACCCTGAACTGGACCCATCTGAACTGGACCCATCTGAACTGGACCCATCTGAACTGCGACCCATCTGAACTGGACCCCATCTGAACTGGACCCATCTGAACTGGACCCATCTAAACTGGACCCATCTGAACTGGACCCATCTAACTGGGACCCATCTGAACTGGACCCATCTAACTGGACCCATTCTCTGAACTGGACCCATCTGAACTGGACCCCATCTGAATGACTCCCATCTGACAATCTGAACGGACCCATCTGAACTGGACCCCATCTGAACTGGACTCCATCTGAACTGAACCCCATCTGAACTGACCCTAACCCGAACTGGACCCATCTGAACTGCCCGACCCCATCTGAGGCTGCGACCCTATCTGAACTGGCAGTAACCGAACTGACCCATCTGAGCTGGACCCTAACTGAACTGGACCCATCTGAACTGGACTCCATCTGAACTGGACCCATCTGAACTGGACCCATCTGAACTGGACCCCATCTGAGCTGGACCCTAATCTGAACTGGACAGTAACCGAACTGGACCCCATCTTGAGCTGGACCCCTAACTGAACTGGACCCATCTGAACTGGACAGTAACCGAACTGGACCCCATCTGAACTGGACAGTAAAAAACCGAACTGGACCCCCATCTGAAGCTGGACCCTAACTGAAACTGGACCCATCTGAACTGGACCCTATCTGAACCTGGACCCTACCTGAACTGGACACCATCTGAAACTGGACCCATCTGAGCTGGACCCTATCGAACTGGACAGTAACCGAACTGACCCCATCTGCAGCTGGCCTAATGAACTGGACCCCAATCTGAGCTGGACCCTCTGAATCTGGACCCATCTGAACTGGCACAGTAACCGAACTGGACGACCCATCTTGACTGACCCTAACTGAACTCGACCCCATCTGAGCTGGGACCCTATCTACTGACAGTAACCGAACTGGACCCATCTGAGGCTGGACCCTAACTGAAACTGACCCATCTGAAACTGGACAGTAACGAACTGGACCCCATCTGAGCTGGACCCTACTGAACTGGACCCATTCTGAACTGGACCCATACTGAACTGGACAGTACAATGCGACCCATCTGAGTGACCCTAACTGAACTGGACTCCATCTGAACTAACCCATCTGAACTGGACCCTATTCTGAACTGGACCCATCTGAACTGACCCATCTGAACTGAACCCATCCTGAACTGGACCCATCTGAACTGGACCCATCTTGAACTGAACCCATCTGAACTGAACCCATCTGAAACTGAACCCATCTAACGGACTCCATCTGAACTGAACCCACTAAACTGACCTCGAACTGGACTCCATCTTGAATGGACAGTAACTCTGAACTGGATCCCCTATCTGAAACTGAGACCATCATGGAAACTGGACCCATCTGAACTGAACCCATCTGAACTGGACCCAATCTGAACTGAAGACCCATCTGAACTGGGACTCCATCTGAACTCGAACCCATCGAACTCGACCCATCTGAATGGAACCCATCTTGAACTGGACTCCATCTGAACTGGAACTCCATCTGAACTGGACCCCTAACTGGACCCATCGAACTGACCCATCTGAACTGGACCCATCTGAACTGGACCCTACTGAACTGGACATCTCTTCTCTGGACCCCATCTGAACTGGACCCCATCTGAACTGGACCCATCTGAACTGGACCCCATCTGAAATGAACCCCATCTGAACTGGACCCCATCTGAACTGGACCCCATCTGAAATGAACCCCATCTGAACTGGACCCATCTGAACTGGACTCCATCTGAACTGGACCATTCTGAACTGGACACCATCTCGAACTGAACCCTAACCGAACAAGACCCCATCTGAACTGGACCCTGTCTGAACTGGACACTATCTGAACTGGAATCATGATGCAAGCATTCTGAATTGGACCCAATCTGAAAGTGACCACATCTGAAATGGACCCAATCTGAAATGGACCCGATCTGAAAAGGACCCAATCTGAAATGGACCCGATCTGAACTGGAGCCATGATGCCTTATATCTGAATTGGACCCAATCTGAACTGGACTCCATCTAAACTGGACCCTGTCTGAATTGAACCCTGTCTGAATTGGACCCCATCTGAACTGGACAATATCTGAACCGGTGCCATGATGCATTGTATTTTAACTGGACCTGATCCGATCTGGACCCATGAATCTCCCTATCTGAACTGGACCCTATCTAACTGGACCCATGATGATCCCTATCTGATCTGGACACCATCTGAAATGGACTGCATCTGAAACGGACCCCATCTGAACTGGACCCTATCTGAGCTGGACCTTATCTGAACTGGACCCCATCTGAACTGGACCCTATGTGAACTGGAGTCATGATGCAAGCAAGCTGAATTGAACCCAATCTGAAATGGATCACATCTGAAATGGACACAATCTGAACTGGACCCTTTCTGAACTGGACCATATCTGAACTGGACCCTATCTGAACTGGACCCCATCTGAACTGGACCATATCTGAACTGGACCCTATCTGAACTGGACCCTATCTGAGCTGGACCCTATCTGAACTGAACCAAATCTGAACTGGACTCCATCTAAACTGGACCCCATCTAGCTAATGTAATCTTTCATTGCTGTCCAAACTGTATTTTTTTGTCAAGTTTATTGATTAGTTATTGATTTAGATAGTGCTCTCCCAAGATGTCCTCCGACAATTTTGTTTGCATTTTGGCCACTATTCTCATTTGTATAAACCACGATTTGTGCGCTAAAATACTGCACATTTTCGAAAACAACAAGTATATGTAGCTTGTATAATTTATATGTTATAGGATGTCATCTGATAAAGTTTGTGAGAAGGTTAGTTGAAAAATGTATATTTTGCTGTTTATTCGCAACGCTAACGTGCTGAATCAATGCTGCGTGGTTTGCTTTGTATAAGCTATATAATATGCTTATATTGTGTTTTCGCTGTAAAAACTAAAAGTCTGGAAACATTGGCTGGATTCACAAATGTTCGTCTTTCATTTTGCTGTACGCTGTGTATTTTTAATAAATGTTTTATGATGAGTATTGGTATTCACGTTAGTCTCTGTGTTATTCTAGCGCTTGGTGAGATTTTTGTGATGGTGGCTGGCAATGTTCAAACTATATTTATACCGGTGTTGGCTGAAAATATGCACATTTTCGAACAAAACATTAGCTTATACACTAAATATGGTTATCAGACCTGTCATCTGTTTGAAGTTGTTTCTTGGTTAGTGACCTATTAATCTTATTGGTCGAGTTTTGATGCGCTACTATGCAGTAAGAAAAATGGTGCGAAGAAAAAAAAGATTGTGTCTTTTGGCTATGTTGGTTAAGTAATAGAAATACATATTGTGTCTTCCCTGTAAAAACATTTTTTTAAAAATCAGAACATGATGGCTGGATTCACAAGATGTGTAATCTTCATCTGCGTGTCTTGGACTTGTGATTTCTGATATTAGCTGCTAGTATTTACTTCTGTGGCGCTATGCTAGGCTATATGCTAGTGAGCTTTTTTACTGAGGGGGTCTCACCGGATCGCGGGATGGTGACTCGTGAGAAGTTAATCAGATTATTAAAATTTGTTCGGGAGTTTTAGGCGTGTTGCGTTCTCTGCGGTTTGTTCCGAAGGAGAGCTTAGCCGCCACTTGGGCTAGTTTTGCTTGCTAACATCGATGAGGGTAAAAAGGCCATTCTAAAACCAAACAAGAATTGTTCTGGACGAAGACCCCTCTGTACAACATTCTGATGAAGATCATCAAAGTAGGGACCATTTATGATGTTATTTTCATATATCTGTCGAAGCTGTTTACTATTAGTTTGCGCCATGATTTTGGCGCTCTGCTCGCTATAACGTAAAGCTGCATTCGTACTAGAGTTATTTTTAAGAAATTCTAACACGCGATTGGCATTAAGAACTAGCTTCTTTAATTTGCTGTCCAAATGTATTTTTTAGTAAAGTCTATGATAGTTTATCTTGATTAGATTAGGTGCCTCTCCAAGATTTTCCGGCATTTGTATTGCATTTTGCCTACGTATTCACATTGTAGTAAAACTACGATTTGTCCCAAAATTCTTAACACCTACGTGGGGAGAACAAAGTATTTGATACACTGCCGATTTTTGCAGTTTTCCTTACTTACAAAGGCATGAGAGGTCTGTAATTTTTATCAATAGGTACACTTCACTGTACAGACGGCATTAAAAACAAAATCCAGACATCAATTGTATGATTTTAAGTAATTAATTTGCCAATTATATTGCATCGAACATAAGTCATTTTGATCACCTACCAAACCAGTAAGAAATTTCCGGCTTTCAACAGGACCTTTTAGTTTTTCTTTAAGAAGCCTCCTGTTTCTTCACTTCATTACCTGTAATTAACTGCACCTGTTTGAACTCGTTACCTGTATAAAAGACACCTGTCCACCACTCAATCAAACAGAACCTCAACCTCTCCACAATGGCCAAGACCAGAGAGCTTGTGTAAGGACAATCAGGATACAATTGTAGACCTGCACAAGCTGCTGCGGATGGGCTACAGGACATAGGCAACGCAGCTTGGTGAAGAAGGCACAACTGTTGGCGCAATTATTAGAAAAATGAAGAAGTTCAAGATGACGGTCATCACCCTCGTCTGGGCGGCTCCATGCAAGATTCACATCGTGGGGCCATCAATGATCATGAGGAAGTGAGGGATCAGCCAGAACATACACGGCAGGACGCTGGTCAAATAACCTGAAAGAGCTGGACACAGTCTCAAAGAAAGAACATTAGTACACAACCATGCCGTCATGATTAAAATCCTGCAGCGGCACGCAGATCCCCCTGTCAAGCCAGCGCATGTCCAGGCCCGTCTGAAGTTTGCCAATGACCATCTGGATGATCCAGAGAAGGAATGGATGGAGAAAGGTCGATGTGGTCTGATTGAGACAAAAATAGAGTTTTTGGTCTAAACTCCACTCGCCGTGTTTGGATAAGAGAGAAGGATGAGTACAACCCAAGAACACCATCCGAACCGTGAAGCATGGAGGTTGGGAAACATCATTCTTTGGGATGCTTTTCTGCAAAGGGGAACAGACGACTGACGTATTGAGGGAGGATGGATGGGGCCATGTATCGCCGAGAGTCTTGGCCAACAACCTCCTTCCCTCAGTTAAGAGCATTGAAGATGGTCGTGGCGGTTCTTCCACGCATGACAACGACCCGAAAACCACAGCCAGGGCAACTAAGGGTGGCTCCTAGAAAGCATCTCAAGGTCCTGGAGTGGCCTAGCCAGTCCTCCCGACCTGAACCCAATAAAAATCTTTAGGAGGGAAGCTGAAAAGTCCGTATTGCCCAGCGACAGCCCCGAAACTGAAGGATCTGGAGAAGTCTGTATGGAGAGTGGCAATCCCATGCTTGCAGTTGTTGCACCTTGGTTCAAGAACTACAAGAAACGTATATCTCTGTAATTGCACACACAAGGTTCTGTACCAAATATAAGGTTCTGCTTTTCTGTGTATCAAATACTTAATGTCATTGCATAAAATGCAAATTATTTACTAAAAAATCATACAATGTGATTTTCTGGATTTTTGTTTTAGATTCCGTCTCTCACAGTTGAAGTGTACCTATGATAAAAATACAGACCTCTACATGCTGTTGGTAAGTAGGAAAACTTTCAAAAATCGCAGGTATCAAATATTTGTTCTCCCACTGTATGTATTGTGTATATGAATGTTATAGGGACTGTCATTGATGAAGTTTGAGAGGTTACGTGAAAAAATTAATATATTTTGCTGGTTTATTCGCTATCGCTTAACGTGCCTAACGAATCAATGCTGTTGTTGGTTGGCTATTGTAGTAAGCTAATAAATGCTATATTTGTGTTTCGCTGTAAAACACTTAAAGAATCTGAAATATGGCTGGATTCAGACAAGATGTTTGTCATTTCATTTGCTGTACACCATGTATTTTCATGAATATGTTTTTATGATGAGTATTTAGGTATTTCAATTTGGTCTCTTAATTGTTCTAGCTGCTTCGGTGCTATTTCCGATTGTAGCTGCAATGATAAAACTACTGATTTTATACCTCAAATATGCACATCTTTTGAACCAAAACATAGATTTTATTGTAATAACACGTATAAGACTGTCATCATGATGAAGTTTTTCTTGGTTTAATCTTGGTTCGTTCTTTAGTTTTAGTTTGGTTGGTTTTGTGCATGCTACCTGTGCTGTGAAAAATGTCTGTCTTTTTTGATTTGGTGGTGGAGCTAACATAAATTACGTGGTGTTTTCGATGTAAAAACATTTAAAAAATCGACATGTATGGCTGGATTCCACAGATGTTTATCTTTCATTTGCTGTATGGACTTGTTAATGTGTGAAGTTAAATATTTTCTAAAAAATATATTTTGAATTTCTCGCGCCTGCACTTGGACGGGCTGTTGTCATATTGAGCCCGACACCGGCCTGCAGCCATAAAAGGTTAAAACCTAACCTAACCTTATTCCTAACCCTAACTACCCTTATCCTATCCTAACCCCACCCCTATCCTAAACCCCACCATTATCCTTAACCCTAAACCTCACCCTTGATTCTTATCCCAACCCACCCCTATCCTAACCCCACATTTATACTACCTAACCCCACCCTTAACTAACCCAAACCCTACCCTAACCCCCCACCCTAACCCTATCCCCTACTGACTTAAAAACAGATTAGACACCTGAAACCAATGGATCTCTGTGCCCCGGACCCCTTGACTCACCCATTCGGTCAAGCGGAGTGCAACGCTCCCCCCAGTCTCTGCATTAGCTTGAAGGCATCAGATTTGACCTTGTGGATTCCTTTAAAAAACTTAACCTCTAACCCCTAACCCTAACCTAACCCTAAGCAAACTTGCTGACCTAAAACACAATCCTATTCAAAACCTAACCCTAACCACTAACTCTAACACCTAACCCCTAACCCAGTTTCAGGTAGGGTCCAGTTCAGGTAGGGTCCAGTTCAGGTAGGCTCCAGTTCAGATGTGCTCCAGTTCAGTGTGCTTCCAGTTTCAGATGGGCTCCAGTTCAGATGGGGTCCAGTTCAGATGGGTCCAGTTCAGGTATGGTCCAGCTCAGATAGGGTCCAGCTCAGATGGGTCCAGTTCAGATAAGGTGGCCCATCATGGCTCTAATTCAGACAGGGTCCATTTCAGACAGGGTCGGGTTAGATGGGGTCCAGTTTAGATGGAGTCCAGTTCAGATGGGGTTCAGTTCGGTTGGTCCTGTTCAAGATGGGGTCCAGTTAGATGGGGTCCAGTTGAGATAGGGTTCAAGCTCAGATAGGGTCCAGCTCAGATAGGGTCCAGCTCAGATAGGTCCAGTTCAGATAAGGTGCATCATGGCTCTAATTCAGACAGGGTCCATTTTCAGACAGGGTCGGGTT
>NW_019943883.1:0-3231 GCF_002910315.2 Salvelinus sp. IW2-2015
CACCACGACCACTAACAACACCTACCAGCACACCCACTAACAACACCACCGAACACACACACACACTCTCACACCAAACACCACACAAACCACACACACACACACACACACACACACACACACACACACACACACAACACACACACACACACACCACACACACACACACATCACACACACAACACACACACACACACACACACACACACAGCACACACACACACACACACACACACACACACACACACACACACACACACCACACACACACACCACACACACACACACACACACACACACACACACACACAAACACACACCACACACACACACACACACACACACACACACACAACACACACACACACACACACACACACACACACACACACACACACACACACACACACAACACACACACACACACACACACACACACACACACACACACACACACACACACACACACACACACACACACACACACACACACACACACACACACACACACTAGTTCAGCCAGCCCATGGAGAAGCCCTTGTGGAGTCCTGCATTGATCCCTGTATCCTGAAACACTAACACACTTTGTCTATAAATAAAACTAACTAGCCAACCACCTGTCAGGGGAAGCCGTCCCTACATGTTGACTCACAGAGGTCAGGGTGGAGAGGTTAACTGTGGTTATTTAACTGTTTGTTTTGGACATTCTTCAGGCTCCTCCCATTTCCCTCCAGAATCTCTTTCAGGGATTCTACTAAGCTGACATATGGAATTGTTTTAAGATGGTCATACCATGGATAATATAACTATTTGATTTAGATTTTTAGGAACCCTTTAGGTATACAACATATATTTAAAATMTGGCCTCTACTACAGTACTATAGCACATAGATGCGGAAGTGCGACATAGTCAGATGCGGTGGTTTGAGACCAATGCAAAAAAACTGATATTTCTAGATTAAATTGACCGATTTTTATGGGTAGTTTTTATTATGCTAATTACATTTAATCGGGGGCAGGGACATCGACCTTAGGGTGTAAACAATCTAGTTAGCTAGCACATTTTCTCGTCAAACTGTCAACTGAGTAGCTAGCGCCCAACACGTAAGAGACAAAACACATGAGAGCAAATAGATCAAATTTAACCGTTCATGACCATGAATTTGATTTGATTCTGATTTCAAACCACCTATGAATGTGGTTCAAATCTGATTTGAAAATGGTCTGTGATATCCAGCATCCTTGGGACGTCCCTAATCCCATTGAAGTTTACATTTAAAATGGTTTAAGTTAAGGGTTAAGTWTAGGGTTAGGTTTAGGGTAAGTATAAGGATAAGGGTAGGGGTTAGGGTTAGAGTTTAGGGTAGGGATTAGGGTTAGGGTAAGGATAAGGGTAGAGGTTAGGGTTTAGGGTTAGGATAAGGGTAGGGGTTAGGGTTAGAGTTTAGGGTAGGGACGTCCCAAGGGCCCCAGGTAGCACTGACCATTGAACATTTCAGATTCTATGTGTTTTGGGGCTTTTCAGACTGCAAGAAAAAGATCTGGTTCGTGTCAGATATGCGAACAAATAGGATTATGGAGTGCGAGGGCAAGTTGAGCAGACACATTGATGCCATTTCAATGTTGTTGTTTTTTGATAGTTTCAGATTTAGTGTTCAACGTGTAAATAGGAAGAGTGAAGTGGATTATGAAAAGGTTCTGAAAGAGAAAACATGAACTACCTGAGAAAGGAAGGTTTGCTAGAAAGCCACGGTCTGTATGCCACATTATAGTAGCTATTACAAAGCTATACATACATGCATATATACAGTTGAACCGGAAGTTTACATACACCTTAGCCAAATACATTTAAACTCAGTTTTTCACAATTACGGACATTCAATCCTAGTAAAAATTCCCTGTCTTAGGTCAGTTAGGATCACCACTTTATTTTAAGAACGTGAAATGTCAGAATAATAGTAGAGAGAATGATTTATTTCAGCTTTTATTTCTTTCATCACATTCCCAGTGGGTCAGAAGTTTACATACACTCAATTAGTATTTGGTAGCATTGCCTTTAAATTGTTTAACTTTGGTCAAACATTTTGGGTAGCCTTCCACAAGCTTCCCACAATAAGTTGGGTGAATTTCGGCCCATTCCTCCTGACAGAGCTGGTGTAACCAAGTCAGGTTTGTAGGCCTCCTTGCTCGCACACGCTTTTTCAGTTCTGCCCAAAAATTGTCTATAGGATTGAGGTCAGGGCTTTGTGATGGCCACTCCAATACCTTGACATTGTTGTCCTTAGGCCATTTTGCCATATTTTTGGAAGTATGCTTGGGGTCATTGTCCATTTGGAAGATCCATTTGCGAACAAGCTTTAACTTCCTGACTGATGTCTTGAGATGTTCCTTCAATATATCCACATAATTGTCCATCCTCATGATGCCATATATTTTGTGAAAATCACCAGTCTCTCCTGCAGCAAAGCACCCCCACAACATGATGCTGCCACACCCGTGCTTCACGGTTGGGATGGTGTTCTTTGGCTTGCAAGCCTCCCCCTTTTTCCTCCAAACATAACAATGGTCATTATGGCCAAACAGTTCTATTTTTGTTTCATCAGACCAGAGGACATTTCTCCAAAAAGTACGATCTTTGTCCCCATGTGCAGTTGCAAACCGTAGTCTGGCTATTTTATGGCGGTTTTGGAGCAGTGGCTTCTTCCTTGCTGAGCGGACATTCAGGTTATGTCGATATAGGACTTGTTTTACTGTGGATATAGATACTTTTGTACTTGTTTCCTCCAGCATCCTCACAAGGTCCTTTGCTGTTGTTCTGGGATTGATTTGCACTTTTTACACCAAAGTACATGAATCTCTAGGAGACAGAACGCGTTTCCTTCCTGAGCGGTATGAAGGCTGCGTGGTCCCATGGTGTTTATACTTGCGTACTATTATTTGTACAGATGAACGTGGTACCTTCAGGCTTTTGGAAATTGCTCCCAAGAATGAACCAGACTTGTGGAGGTCTACCATTTTTTTCTGAGGTCTTGACTGGTTTCTGTTGATTTTCCCATGAGGTCAAACAAAGAGGCACTGAGTTTGAAGGTAGGCCTTGAAATACATCCACAGGTACACCTCCAATTAACTCAAATGATGTCAATTAGCCTATCAGAAACTTCTAAAGCCATGACATAATTTTCTGGAATTTTCCAAGCTGTTTGAAGGCAAAGTCAAGTTAGGTTATGTAAA
>NW_019943883.1:3957-19194 GCF_002910315.2 Salvelinus sp. IW2-2015
TCTACCGGGCAGTACTACTGCTACTACGGCAGTACGACTGCTACTACCGGCAGTACTACTGCTCTACTACCGGCAGTACTACTGTTACTACCGGCAGTACTACTGCTACTACCGGCAGTACTACTGCTACTACCGGCCGTACTACTGTTACTACCGGCAGTACTACTGTTACTACCGGCGGTACTACTGCTACTACCGGCGGTACTACTGCTCCTACCGGCAGTACTACACCTGCACCTGTCGACGACACAAGTTGTTCTGCTTCCACGAGCACATCCAATGCTAGCATCAATAATTCCACATTTGTTGTTAGCAATGCTAGCATGGTCACTGACAGTTGTGAATCTGATGCAGCCGAAGAGCTACTGCCCCCTTACTCGGGAAAGCACCGAACAACAGACAGGGACGTTGGACCATCGGAGAGGCGCAAATATGATGAGAACTACATTGATTTGGGGTTCACTTACATTGGGAGCAGTGCCTTTCCTCAGCCACAGTGTGTTATATGTGCAAAGTACTACCTTCTCTCATGCGCAGACATTTAAAAAATAAACATGACAATTTGAAAAATAAGCCACAGGAGTTTTTTGAGCGAGAATTAAGACGACTTTCAAAGTAATAATTCATGTATAAAAGCAACAGATACCATTTATAAGAAGGGGCTAGAATCGTCTTATATGGTGAGCTACCGAGTGGCTAGGACAGGCAAGCCCCATACTATTGTGGAGGACTTAATTCTTCCAGCTGCCGCGGATAAGGCTGGGACAATGCTGGAGGAAAAGGCCAAAAAAACTACACAGACAATGCCTTCATCAAACAACACCGTTTCACGACGCATCGGTGACATGGTAGGAGATGTTTTGAAACAATTACTGCTTCGCATACAAGCCAGTGAAAATCTATGCGTTACAGCTGGATGAGTCAACAGACGTGGCGGGCCTGGCACAGCTCCTGGTGTATGTCCATTACGTTTATGGGGGGTCAATTAAGGAAGACATCCTCTTCTGCAAACCACTGGAAACCAGGACAACAGGAGAGGATATTTGTAAAGTACTGGACAGCTTTGTGACATCAAATGGACTTTGTTGATCAAGATGTGTTGGTATCTGTACTGATGGCGCAAAAGCCATGACAGGGAGACATAGTGGAGTGGTAACGTGCYTGCAAGCAGTTGCTCCCGACGCCACTTGGGTCCCCTGCAGCATCCACCGAGAGGCTCTTGCTGCCAAGGGAATGCCTGACAGCTTGAAAGACGTTTTGGACACTACAGTGAAAATGGTTAACTTTGTTATAGCAAGGCCCCTGAACTCTCGTGTATTTTCTGCAATATGCAATGATATGGGCAGCGACCATGTAACGCTTTTACAACATACAGAAGTGCGCTGGTTATCAAGGGGCAAAGTATTGACATGTTTTTTTTAATTGAGAGACAAGCTTAAAGTTTTCTTTACTGACCATAATTTTCACTTGTTTGACTGGCATGATGAAGAGTTTCTCACACAACTAGCCTATCTGGGTGATGTTTTTTCTGACCTGAATGATCTGAATCTAGGATTACAGGGACTCTCTGCAACTATATTCAATGCTTGGGACAAAATTGAGGCTTTGATTAAGAAGCTGGAGCTCTTCTCTGTCTGCATTAACAAGAACAACACACAGGTCTTTCCATCATTGTATGCTTTTTTTGTGTGCAAATGAACTTACGGGACAATGTCAAATGTGAAATAGAGAAGCACCTGAGTGAGTTGGGAGCGCAATGACGCAGGTACTTTCCCAAAACGGATGACACAAATAACTAGTTTCTTTCTCCCTTTCATGCCTTGCCTCCAGTCCACTTACCAATATCTGAACAAGACATCAATAAGAGATCATAGTTTCACCTGGATTCACCTGGATTCACCTGGATTCCCCTGGATTCACCTGGATTCACCTGGATTCCCCTGGATTCACCTGGATTCACCTGGATTCCCCTGGATTCACCTGGATTCCGCTGGATTCACCTGGATTCCCCTGGATTCCCCTGGATTCTCCTGGATTCCCCTGGTCAGTCTATGTCATAGAAAGAGCAGGTGTTCATAATGTTTTGTACACTCATCCTTGTTTGTATTTAAGTTATTTGTTAGGTTTATTAGGTTTAACCAAAGAAGAAATGTTATTTATTAGGTTAAACCAAAGGGGAAAAGTTATTTATTAGGTTTAACCAAAGAAGAAAAGTTATTTATTAGGTTTAACCAAAGGGAATAGTAAGTTGAGGTTTGAAATAAATAGGTTGCAACTTGAAATATACCGTAGGTTGGTTAATAATAAAGTACGTTTCATTGTCACACACCAGATGTGCAGTGAAATGTGTTGTTTTACAGGTACAGCAAATTAGTGCCTTGCTCAAGGTCACTTTGACAGTTTTTACACCTTGTCAGCTTGGGTATTAGAACCAGCGACCTTTCAGTTACTGGCCCAACACTCTAACTGCTAAGCTACCTGCCACCCCAGATGGAATTGAATCATATATTTGGGATCAACAAACATCGTTTTTTTCAGCTGAGAAAACCCAATTATTTACGTCTAACCAGTTGACACCACTTTTAAAGGTCGATTCAAATAGTAATTATTTACATATCCTATTACCCTATCATCAGGTCTTCAGTCTTCCCAGATATAACAGCTGCCATAGAGGTCCAGGATATTACCACAACAGCAGTTAGACTGGACAACCCTCTAACTCAACTCCTTCTATTCAACTCCTTCTATTCAACTCCTTCTATTCAACACCTTCTGTTCAACACCTTCTATTCAACTCCCTCTATTTTCAACTCCCTCTATTCAACACCTTCTACTCAACTCCTTCTGTTCAACTCCTTCTATTCAACTCATTCACAGGCAGACAGGAACACTTTCCATTTCCCCCATTATTTAAATCAGTCTTCCAAATAGAGTGCCTGGATGTGAAGTGTTTCACTTGTAAACGTTGATCATTAGCCTCGGGCCATCTAGTGGATTGGGCTGTCACTTGTCCTGACTCTTCTAAAGGCTGGCTAGGACGAGTCCCCTGCTTCCCCACTCTTATGTGTGTGGATTCCCAGTTTTATGTATGTTCTCTGTGTGACATGCGTCACCTACTGTGATTATTTACAGGTGCTAGATGTTAGAGTGGGGCAGGGTTTACCATTAAATGGCCAGTATTTCCCCTGTGTCTGTGTACAGGTTGGCATGCTCTGGGAGGATGAGAGCGGGGACGGTGTGGCCTGATCCTAATTCCATGAACAAGTTGGTGAGTGTAAAAATAAAGCGGTCCATAAAGAAGCGGGTTGTATCCTCTGGAACACGGCTCAAATAGCAGCAGATCTGCCAACAAAGCAATGAAGCAATGCTAAATGACCTTAGAGATTGCTGTGGAAGCTGGATGTAATTCTGACACTGAACATGGCCATATTGGCTCGTAAATCATCTGTTGCTTTGGTGACTTCCGTAACTCTGCCATCGACTGTATGGGATGAAATTGGAGTGTCAACAACAGCTCAGCAGTTGGGATTTGATACTTTGACATTTCTATGTCAAGGTCCACATTCCAAAACGGCTTTCGGCTGCATGTAATTGTGACACTCAGTTTTGGAACGTGCCCATTGGCTGGAGAGGTTCACTGACATATCATGTAATTGTGACACTCAGTTTTGGAACGTGCCCATTGGCTGGAGGAGTTCACTGACAGGGGGGTAATTATCTGAACTACTTCTTGTAACATGTTCTATGTTTGTCTAAAGGTCTGTAAAGCTCGCTAGAAAACACAACAGCTACATTGATCCATGTGTTTTTTCCTTGTAAATGTCTGAGATGAATATTACATTTAGCCCTCCATGACTTCACACTGCACGCTGAAAAGACCTCATAACCGTAATGTGACCACAGAGAGATCCGCTACAGAACAGCACATTATCTAACCTAACTAGCGATAGTCCTCAACATTAGCCCACTCACCCCATAATAGACTTACCAAGATATATTAGAGGCACATATCTCCCTGAGATTACACAGACCCACAATGAATTATAAAACAAATCCAATTTTGACAAACTCCCATATCTATTGGGTGAAATACCACAGTGTGCCATCACAGCAGTATATATACAAATATTTGTGACCTGTTACCACAAGAAAAGGTTAACCAGTGAAGAACGAACACCATTGTAAATACAACCCATATTTATGTTTATTTCTTTTCCCTTTTGGACTTGAACTATTTGCACATAATTACAACACTGTATATAGACATACTATGTAATTTAAAATGTCTTTATTCTTTTGGAACTTCTGTGAGTGTAATGTTAACTGGACATTTTTTATTGTTTATTTCACTTTTGTTTATTATCTATTTCACTTGCTTCGGCCGATAAAGCCCTTTGAATTGAATTGAACTGAATTGATTTGTGACCTGAAAAATTTGATCTGAATGAAGTCCAGCTCGGTTGTTTTAGGGATCCATGCCATGGCATGTGACATGTCATATATTTTGACTGGCTGTGACATTTTAACGGATTGAATCATGTAAAAAGTGCTGCCGTGTGCCAAGGCTCTTGCGTGTCTCAGGAAAACTCCTGTCTGTGGTGATTAAACTACTTTGCGAGAACAGCCTAAGTTGTTGAAAGCACCATTAAAATGTCTTGGATCAAGAGTTATTGTCTGATCCTCCCAAGGTCCTGCCAAAATATGTTAAATATGTACAATGACAGTTTTATAATGACAGTTTACTCAACGGTTTAGTGACATCTGGCAGTTAACAGTATGTCAGAAGCCTGCAGAACTCCTGTTCTGGACAGCCCATCRGCATYGTGTGCAGGCTCTTATTCCACCCCAGCACTATGTCCCTCTGATACAAAAACACAGGTCGAATATCATGCCAGATCTTTGCGCATTAAAATAACTTTGAATGTCATAAACTCTTAGTCTGCATGGTGTTGATGTTCTCTCCACCCACAAACACGCCAAGTAAATATATTCTGTCTAATAACAGTGGCATCTGCTCAACTAGTGCATCCAGCAACTCTCCCCGCTATGGGGCTTCTGGTACTGATGTGCTGGGTGGACACTGCTCACAGAACAAACAGGAGGTATTCAGGTGAAATGTTCTCAACATTGCTGATAGAAACGTATTGAATAGAGCTGACATGATTCTCTATTCTACCTGACAGACAGTCATATCTGTTCTACACAATACATTTCTGTCTGAACGTTATGTACGGATTCACCCTATTGAACGTTAATTTAGCTGTACCATATTAGACACAAAGAACATTTAAATGACTATTTAATGCAGAGGTTTGAATACAGCAAAGATGAGATAGATATTGAAGAATGTGAAATGCCTGACTTGAAGGAAGAACTTCCTGATGTGATTTATTAGGATCCCTATTGGCCGACGCCAATGGTGACAGCTAGTCTTACTGGTGTCCGACACATAACCAAAAAAGACATTACAGACAAAAGACTTTTCAATTTACATACATTAAAATACGTTAACATCTAGTGTGTGTGCATTACATTGCTGAATTACATGTATTAAAYATAGTTTAAAGAAATGTCTCTGCTGATGGTGGCTCCCTCACAAGTTGCTAGAGCTGTCTGTTAGAAAGATATTAAAACTGTATTGTAAAGGATTAATTAAAATGGAATGGAAATGGAAAGGAATATGTTACTTTACTGTAACTATCCCCTATTCACTTTATAGCAGTTTTATAGAAGCCAGCTGCTAAACGGTTTACCTCAGAGTGTAATACAAGTTTGAGGCAGCTACATGCCTGTCAGAAATATGAGTGGATAAGATGATTGAAATACTGTACTGATGTTATGTAAGCCTTAAGAATCCTCCTGGACCGTTTTAGACAACTGAAATGTGAGACAAATAAAAGCTCCTGCAGCATCTTCAATAGATCATACTGTAGATAAATAACTACACAGTTGATTTAACACTTTTATGAGTTGTAACTGAAAGCCTAAATGTTTCTGTTGAAGCTTTTAAATATGTATTTAATATGATAGATCACAAGTATGACGTGACTGAGGAGACAGCTCAGATTTGTTTGCGAGCAAAATATTTAAAAAAATTGGTCAAAATACAAATATTAAGTTGTTGATAAAGATGAATGTAACTAAAATTGAATTAAATAAGGTGAGATTATTCTGAAATGTTTTTGATGGTATTGGGTGAACAGGAACTCAATTACAGTATTTTCAGGGGCAATGGTAGAAACATTGGAGTCAATCTGATACCTCAAACTTTTGATACTGTCATAATTATTAGTAATGACATCTTTTATTGATGTTAACTCAATTCAATTTAGAGATAAAAATTGCATTAAAATGTCATGTAATTGGAGTGTGGTTCTCCTGCAAGTTGGTGGCGCTAGTGAGACATAGAAATACAGAGGTCTCTCATCCAATTCATTTCCTTTACCAGAGTGGTCCATAATTAACTTTTGCTTGGTTGGCAGTTTCAACCAGATATAAGCAGGCAGAGACCCCAGCATCCTGAAGTCAGACACCTTCTTCCTCTGTGGTAAGACTCTCCACCTCCTTAGATGTTTACATTTGTGTCATCTTAGCACTCAGCAGCTGAGGCGGTAGCTAACTGCACTGTTTCAGTTGACTTTTGCATTTACTATTTACATTATTTCTGCATTGTCAGATTTTACAATATGCAATCAACTGGCATTCATTTAAAATGTTTTTACTTTAAATGTGTTTTACTTGAAACATGTAGCTTTTATTTACGGGCCAAAAGTGGTGCTCCTGCTGTTTGTAAATTGAGGGGTTGGTCTATAATGCAACTGGGTTTTCAGGGGTATTTATTTGAATTCTTGACCGAATGTGTAGTAAACTCAGTTGCCATGAGGAAAATGAAAGTTACCAGTTGCACCTGTAGCTGAATTGGACAAGGCTCTCATGATTGTGTTGAATTATACCATTCTAAATGTTTTCTACCTCTTCGGGGGGCTAAATGAAATAGCTTTCGACTTGTGCATATTCACAACAACCTAATGTTTCCCAGGGTTCTCCAAGAAGTACAAATTCATCTGTAGGAGGGGAAAAACAAGGTGAGACATAGTTTGAGTCTTCATAAGAAAAGTGACAAATGTTCTGTGAGAGATGCCACTCACAACTCTGTTGACTGTGGAGGAAGCACCACAGAGTCAATCATGTTTCTTGTTTTGTCTCTTTCCTAGTGATCCGTCACCATGAGTACGGACGCGGAGATGCAGATCTACGGCAAGGCTGCCATATACCTCCGTAAGCCTGAGAAAGAGAGGATGGAGGCACAAACCGCACCCTTTGATTCAAAGAACGCCTGCTATGTGGCAGACACCAAGGAGCTTTACCTAAGGGTTGGTCACTGCCAGGACTGAAGGAAGTGTACTGTGACAGTCATCAATCCTAACGGCACTAAGGAGGTAAGCCTGATTTGAAAAGAATTGAAGATTGTGCAGACACACTTTTTTCATTTTTATCATGCCAATTGTAAAAAATTAAATAAGTAAAAAAAGATTGATTAATAAGCATTTCTTTGTTTTTTGTAAGCAGAATATAACCTTCAAACACGTCCTTTTTATCCTGCTAATTAAATAAGAAATTCTATATTGACTAGTTAAGTATCACCATATATGCATCAGTGGTTGATAACAAAGTAGTTGGATTAGATCGGGGATGCAGTTTATTTAAAGATTTGTTTTTTTAAAGCATTCAGTCCTGTCCAGTTTGATCTGTGTATAATCTAGATGTCTGACTGTTTCAGGAAGGAAAAGAGTTCAAAGAAGCAGATGTCTACCAGATGAACCCCCTAATACGACAAATTGAGGACATGCCATGATGACCTACCTGAATGAAGCCTCTGTGTTGTATAACCTCAAAGAGCGTTATGCAGCATGGATGATCTATGTAAGATACCTGTATAAACATACACACTCATACAGTACTACACATAAAGTAATGGTAGACACCAAAACATACCAATACAGTAGACCTACATTACTATACCATAGGTACACCCACATCCTCACATAAATCCAGGTTAACGCCAAGCTGATTTCTCTTATCCCCTAATTGAATCTCTTTCATCCAGACCTACTCTGGGCTGTTCTGTGCCACGGTGAACCCCTACAAGTGGCTTCCTGTGTACGACATGGAGTGTTAACGCCT
Source organism: Salvelinus sp. IW2-2015 (assembly GCF_002910315.2). Lineage (NCBI taxonomy): Eukaryota > Metazoa > Chordata > Actinopteri > Salmoniformes > Salmonidae > Salvelinus > Salvelinus sp. IW2-2015. The sequence continues at coordinate 12,142 of NW_019943883.1, forward strand.
ACAGAGGGAAGAAAAGGATGGAGGCTCCACCCCATATCTTCTCGTCTCTGACAACGCCTTTCAGTTCATGCAGATTGGTATGAGCTCTGTGATGGATGAGGATGGATGATGGATGGATGTGGATGGATGGATGATGGATGGATGATGGATGGATGGATGGATGGATGGATGGGGGATGGTGATGGGGATGGAGTGGATGGGTGGATGATGGTGATGGATGGATGGATGATGGATGGATGGATGATGATGGATGGATGGATGGAAGTTAAAATGTGCTTTAGAGAGGTATCTGCTATTTTCTAGTCTACTTAGAACAGTTTGCTGGTAATATCTGATCACTGGCCTTGAATGAAAATGTTCCAAAATGAAATCCATGATGATGCTATGAATTCAATAATGCCCCATATGTTGCTTTAGTATGATAATCAATATGTTGTTTTGTTACAGACCAGGAGAACCAGTCCGCCTGATTACGTAAGTTGTTTACTGAAATCTCATTTGAGAAAGGGTTTCTACTGCAATATGTGTGTCACTTGGGTGTGATTAAAATATATGACATTATGAATGAATTAGGCAATGCATAGAAATGAGTCGATGAGTGAGTGGATATTTAATTTATGTTAGGAAAACAGTGGATTTTTCAATGCTATTTCTTAGTGTAAGTCAATCTGACATTCAAACATGTTACTAAAACCCTGTTTCTCTGTCATATTAATAACCAGTGGAGAATCCGGTGCAGGAAAGACTGTAAACACCAAGCGTGTCATCCAGTACTTTGCCACCATTGCAGTGTCTGGTGCCAAGAAGGAAGCAGAGCCAGGCAAAATGCAGGTAGGTTGTACCTTTCTAACACATTTCAGTTTGGTGGCTGTGTTCAAGCAATCGAGAATAACTAACTTTACTACTTTACCATTTCTGAGCAACTTGTGTTTGTCTCAATCAGGGGTCTCTTTAGGATCAGATCATTGCTGCTAACCCTCTGCTGGAGTCTTACGGTAATGCCAAGACAGTGAGGAACGACAACTCGTCTCGCTTTGTAAGTATGAAGGGCATACTGTGAAAGTTATCTAATATTGGACAAATGTATTTCAGTATTTCCCATTTGTTATATCAATAGATGTTCGACAAATTGTAACATTTAAAGGAGTCTATCAAAGTAAAATGTTAGATGTATTTAGTTATCCTCTTTCTAACCCCCATGCTCTATTTTAGGGTAAATTCATCAGGATTCACTTCCAAGGTAGCAAACTGGCTAAAGCTGACATTGAGACCTGTGAGTTGATTTTGATTGTTTCTCAATTCTTTACTAAATTCACACAGATTTTTGGGGAGATAATCTTTATCTAATGCTCTCTCTCTCTCTCTTCTTCTCTTTCTCGCCTCTCTCTCTCTCTTTTCTTTGTTCAATCTCTCTCTCTCTTTCTCTCTCAGACCTGCTAGAGAAGTCCAGAGTGTCCTTCCAGCTTCCCGATGAGAGAGGCTACCACATCTTCTTCCAGATGATGACCAATCACAAACCTGAGGTTGTTGGTAAGGCAAAGTAGAGTTACAGGATAAATTATTCCCACCCCCATCTGTGGAATTCATTGTCCACACTATTAATACTATTACAATGAGTACATTCAACGTAACAAGGCATCTAGATATGAGTCAGGTCTTTGGGGAAGATCTATCAAGTAATGCACTCTGATAAGTATTGTGAAAGTATCTTTCAAGGATTTGATGTCATTTATCATACGACATCCAGTGGCCCTTTGGGGTATTTCAGATGATCCCAGAGGTCTGTATTATCTCTGACCCTCTGTGTGGCATTATCACATGTCAAATATATTAAGTAACCTAATACTATGATTTAAAATAGAATGACGAAGCTGTAAAACATTATCCTAGATATGAACCATCAACTTAATGAATACCATTGGTGTTTAATAAGGGTTTCAGCATGAAATATCATTTATTTTATTATTTTACACATTCGGTTTTATTATATGTGTTTGTTGTCAATGTTTAGGCATCAAGCTGGGGGCAGTTGTTAAACAAAAGTAAATATTTTGAAGAATTGTAATATAAAATGAATACATTTTTTAAAAGTTATTAAAAAATGAATTACCAAAGTTATGATATGTTGCCATAGATTTTCTGTTAATTGCCAAAATTACTGAAGATTACGGTAACTTTGGTAAACTACCGCCGATAGCTTTGAAACCATAACCGTGATATAAAATACTTGAGTCCATCTACTGAGTAAAGGAGAGAGAGAGAAAACTGTAAAGGTAGAACAGTAGAAATCTAAGAGATTTAACTGACAAGACATTCTCTGTTGTCCATAGAAATGGCGCTCATCACCACCAACCCCTACGACTTCCCCATGTGCAGCCAGGGTCAGATCACTGTGGCCAGCATCAACGACAAGGAAGAGCTGGATGCCACAGACGTGAGTCAAACAAAGGGTTCATCATATTCTAGATATGGAATGGGTAGGACCACCGTACACACTGAATGCACTGTGCAATTCCAACTTGGTGGCAGCTGGGAATTTTCATGTATTTTTCTGTTTTATTCTAAATGCCTTTTGAGTTATTTAGGCATGTCCTCAAGGAACTCTTCATGCCTTCACACTTCACCTTGAGGCCCATACTGTAATGTAAGACATCCACAAGAGAGTGTCACTAAGTCCTGTGGAACTGTGTAAAATGTATGTTGTTCTGTCGTCAACTAGTGTTGGCCAAGTGTAATCACGTGGATCTAAGAAGCAGTCAAATGTATCCATCCCATTTGTTCTGCTGAGAGAACAGAACTGTAGTGTACTGTATGTGGATAACTACTGTTCAGTTCATCACTGTTGTACTTCCTGTCTAATGCCAGGATGCCATTACAGTCCTGGGCTTCAGTAATGATGAAAAGATGAGCATCTACAAGCTGACAGGAGCTGTACTGCACATGGCAACTTGAAATTCAAGCAGAAGCAGCGTGAGGAGCAGGCCGAGCCAGACGGCACAGAGGGTGAGTCACTCATACAATATGAACACATTAGTCCCCATTCCCAGTCCACTCATAGATATACAATTATGTAAACATTAGTCCTTCCCAGTCCCACTCATAGATATACAATATGTAAACATTAGTCCCATTCCAGTCCCACTCATAGATATACAATATGTAAACATTAGTCCCATTCCCAGTCCCACTCATACATATACAAATGTAAACATTAGTCCCATTCCCAGTCCCACTCATAGATATACAATATGTAAGACATTAGTCCCAATTCCCATCCACTGTCATCATACATATGTAAACATTAGTCCATTCCCTGTCCCCTCATAGATATACAATATGTAAACATTAGTCCATTCCCAGTCCCACTCTATAATATACAATATGTAAACATTAGTCCATTCCCAGTCCCACTCATAGATATACAAATTGTAACATTAGCCCCATTCCCAGTCCCACTATAGATATACAATATGTAACATTAGCCCCATTCTCAGTCCCACTAATAATATACAATATGTAAACATTAGTCCCATTCCCAGTCCACTCATAGATATACAATATGTAACATTAGTCCCATTCCCAGTCCCACTCATAGATATACAATATGTAAACATTAGTCCCATTCCCAGTCCCATCATAGATATACAATATTAAACATTAGTCCCATTCCAGTCCACTCATAGATATACAATTATAAACATTAGTCCATTCATAGATATACAATATGTAGACATTAGTCCCATTCCCAGTCCCACTCATAGAATTACGACACGTAAGACAGACAGACAGCCTCATCAAAGTCCGGCAGGAGATAATTTATGGAGACCAAATTCCAACCTCCAGAAATATTTAAACTGATTGATGTGGGTTCATATCGAAACGTAGCCCCAAAACAACTTGTCCGAACCCTTTTGTCAGTGTGACATAGAAACAAGTCATCTTGTGTTTCTGAGTCTGTTGATGTTGGTTCTCTCTCCAGTGGCTGATAAAATCGCCTACCTGGTGGGCCTGAAACTAGCTGAGATGCTGAAGGCTCTGTGCTACCCCAGAGTGAAGGTCGGCAACGAGTATGTGACCAAGGGACAAGACTGGTGCCTCAGGTAAGGCGGCCAAAACACAGCTTCTACCATTCTCTGAGCACCATCCATCTTTTGGTGATGAGTGCATTGCTTGTTTTGAAGAGTCATGTGTTTTCCCAAAGCTCTTTTCACCTCCATCACTAGACATGTTCAACATCTCATGTATTCATTAGAGGTGTTATCTATTGCGGGTTAATACTCAGTCTCGGCTCTGGCCAAGTCCATCTACGAGAGGATGTTTTCTGTGGATGTCATCCGTATCAACGAGATGTTGGACACCAAGAATCCAAGGCAGTTCTATATCGTGTGCTCGACATTGCCGGGTTTGAGATCTTTGATGTGAGTCTGAGACCAGAACAAGACAATGAGTTGTGATTGAGATGGATTACAGCTTGTATGATGATGAAATTATCCCTTCTGAAATTCATCAACAGTACAACAGCATGAGCAGCTGTGCATCAACTTCACCAATGAGAAACTGCAACAGTTTTCAACCCACACATGTTCGTCCTGGAACAAGAGGAGTACAAGAAGGAGGGAATCGTCTGGCCTTCATTGACTTCGGCATGGACTTGGTGCCTGCATTGAGCTTATTGAGAAGGTAAGCTGTCTGTCAGATTATATGGACCTCAACAGCAAAGCTCAAATGGAGTGATGTGTGAGATTTATCACATGGTACAACGTATCTGACTGTTGAGAACTCAAATGTTTCCTATTATGGGCCCCTAAATGAAGATGACTCTGATAATAGCATGTTTGCTGAAAGAATAAATGTATCCTACATGTAAATATCACTAATGTGATATACATCTCTTTTCATAAAGCCATTGGGCATCTTCTCATCCTTGAAGAGGAGTGCATGTTCCCCAAGTCTTCAGACACTCCTTCAAGACAAGCTGTACGCCCAGCATCTGGCAAAAAACAAGGGTTTGAGAACCCAAGCAGCCAAAGGCAAGGCAGGGCCCACTTTCTCCTGGTTCACTACGCCGGCACTGTGGACTACAACATCACTGGCTGGCTGGAGAAGAACAAGGACCCCCTGAACGAGCTCAGTTCTTCAGCTGTACGGGAAGTCCTCAGTCAACTGATGGAGGCCTGTACGTCGCTGCCCCACCTGAGGGTAAGACTAGCAGCAATCAAAAGATTTAACGAAGAACTAGTTACAGTCTCATTTTCTTTAAAGGGTCAATCTGCAGTTGATACATCCATTTGTGGACTTATTAAGATATGTACCCATTCATCTTGAGAAATGAGCTTAGTTCAGCCGCCGTACCCATCAGAAGCGAATTTGAGCTTGTTTATTCCAATGTTTGTAAACAAGTACAGGGAAACAAGATGGTCAGTCCTTGAATACATAGCTCTGTCTATACTTTGAGTGGTTACATTTCTCCACCCATCTCTCATGTTTTATTGAAACAGGGCAGGGAGCTGCTTGTTATTGTTTCAACTGCTGATTGCTGCTTTAAATAGTCACACAATTTCTCTGGGTGATTTACTGGGTTAATTTACTCATACAATAGGTGTATTTTACACAATCTCTTGCAAGCATTTGCATTAAGATAAGTGTTGAAGTAACTTTGATTTTCATTATATATTGAACTTTTCTCCATTACAACAGATACAACAAGAGAAGGGCAAGAAGCAGGGTGGTGTCCAGCAGACTGTGGTCCTCCCAGTTCAGGGTGAGCTTTTAAAAGTGGATATTCAGTCCTTCAAAGGTGTAGTGATTATCAGAATGATTTCTGAGCATGGTTTGTAACGCCTCTTACAGGAGAGACTTGGCAAGCTGATGACCAAGACTTGAGGAGCATCATCCTCACTTTTGTACGCTGCTGATCCCAACGAGTCAAAGACCCAGGTACAATAAACATGAAGTTAATATGCATCTTATCAGTACATATTAGTAACCTTGAACGAACCAATCTTTAACCTGTTTATGCTATTGTAAAGAGCTTGGTTGTGTTTGCAGTTTGATGGAGAACTCCTGGTTATCCACCGCTCAGGTTAATGGTGTCTGGAGTATTAGGTCTGCAGGAGGCTTCCCAGCAGAATCATCTATGCTGACTTCAAGCAGAGGTACACACACCACAACTGACCACACACACAACAACACACACACACACACACACACACACACACACACACAACAACACACACACACACACAACACACACACACACACACACACACACAACACACACACACACACACACAACACACACACACACCCACCACACAGAAAATATTTGCTCCAAGGGTTTTCCCAAGCATCAGAATAGGCTTAACAAACCGATTACACATTTTCTCTGATTCAGGTAAAAAGTACTGAATGCAGCGTCATCCCCGAGGGCCAGTTCATGGACAAAGAAAGGCTTCTGAAGAAGCTTGCTTGGGTCCATTGATGTGAATCACGAGGAATACAAGTTTGGACCACCAAGGTCAGTCAAATACCCAGCAAGAGATGCCAACTAAAACACAACTTCAAATGATCAATTAAACGTCTAAACCTCAATTCAATCTCCAGTTGATCTATCCATCTTTTTATTATTTCTTAAAATCGTTTAAAAAAATATTATACTCAATTCATTATCGTTGTGCTTCAGTCAGAAGGTATGTCTACAGTTATCTATATCAGTGTACATTATTAATCTACAGCTATACAATAATTTAACAGCTATAAACATCCAATCCATGGTTTGTTTGTACAGGATTACAATGTTTATGTGGTTAACCAAAGTCTAGTGGTTTTGTTCCTCTCTTTTGATTCACCCTTTCTGTCTGTTACCACCTGACTGTGGTTCATAATTGACCACGTCAACCTGTGGTCAGGTGTTCTTCAAAGCCGGTCTGCTGGGTGTCCTGGAGGAGATGAGAGATGAGAAGCTGGCCTCTCTGGTCTGGCATGGTCCAGGCTCTCAGCGTGGATTCCTCATGAAGGAGAGAGTTCACCAAGATGTGAATGGAGATGAGGTGA
>NW_019943883.1:21449-25443 GCF_002910315.2 Salvelinus sp. IW2-2015
CAGAGGAGGACAAAGTCAACACTCTGACCAAGGCCAAGACCAAGCTGGAACAGCAAGTGGACGACGTGAGAGGAGTTTGACATTTTAGCCATGATAGTACGTGAGATGATATTATCTTAAGTTGTTAAGATTTGAACATTGTGTTTTTATCTTATAGCTTGAGGGTTCTCTGGAGCAAGAGAAGAAGCTCCGTATGGACCTTGAGAGATCCAAGAGAAAACTGGAGGGAGATCTGAAACTGGCCCAGGAGTCCATAATGGACCTGGAGAATGACAAGCAGCAGTCTGATGAGAAAATCAAGAAGTAAACAAACAAATTACGACAGTATCACATGCTATATTGATTAAAATAATAGTTGTTCTTGACTAATTCTTGTAATTATGAATTACCATTTGCATGTGATTCTTAACAGCAAACTGAATGGTTTGATACTCTGTCTTTACAATATTGAACCTAAACTCTGCAATCTACGTGTTTGTGATTCTTAGAAAGGAGTTTGAGACCAGCCAGCTCCTCAGCAAGGTTGAGGATGAACAGTCTCTGGGAGCTCAGTTGCAGAAGAAGATCAAGGAACTCCAGGTACAGTACAGGATCTGAGCTCCAGTACAGGAAAGCCCACACCTGAATCATTTCCTTCATTTCCTGAAAACAATTATTCTGGTAGCACACATTTTTCTTGGTGGCTTCTGATGGCTCAGTAGGATGGAGGATTGTGCTTCTTACTGGTGCTTCTTACCATTGTAAATATGGTGGTTTTTACCGTTGTGGTTTTGGTTCCTGCATGGGAAAGTTTCTACTGAATATATTATTGGAACTGGCTTAGTATGAACACATTAAATTGTTTCAACTGCATTGTAGTGTTCATCCCCCCTGCTCCTGCCCCCTGGTCTAGGCCCGTATTGAGGAGCTGGAGGAGGAAATTGAAGCTGAGCGTTCTGCCAGGGCCAAGGTTGAGAAGCAGAGGGCCGATCTCTCCAGGGAACTTGAGGAGATCAGCGAGAGRCTGGAGGAGGCCGGAGGCGCCACTGCTGCTCAGATTGATATGAACAAGAAGCGTGAGGCTGAGTTCCAGAAGCTGCGTCGTGATCTTGAAGAGTCCACCCTGCAACATGAGGCCACAGCCGCCGCTCTGCGCAAGAAGCAGGCCGACAGTGTGGCTGAGCTCGGGGAGCAGATCGACAACCTGCAGCGCGGTCCGATCCCCGCCATGATACTGTGAGCCTCGCTGAGAGAGCAGTTTGAGGAGGGAGCAGCGAATGGGCAAGGCATGAGCTGGCAACGCGTGGTATGTCCAAAGAAACGTGAGGGTGGCTCAGTGAGGGAGCTAAGTATGAAACTGATGCCTTCGCAGCGCGCAGAGGAGCTGGATGGAGGCCAAGTAGAGTCACAGCGCAACAGTCAAAAACCAGCAAATATAGGTGTGGATGGTGAGGGTCCATTAATATATTGTAACATGTCCTAGCACGCCTCTGATCGTCCAACAGTGACAAAGCTGGGCCAGCGTCTGCAGGACGCTGAGAAAGCCATTGAGCGCGACCAACTCAAGTGCGCATCCTCTGGAGAAGATCCCAGCAGAGGCTGCAGGGGAGGTGGAGGACTCATGATTGACGTTTGAGTAAGGCCAACGAATTGGCCGCCCAAACTAGACAAGAAGCAGAGGACTTTGACAAGGTGAAACAATGAAAAAACTCAGCGCTAGGGTTGAGCATTTTCTGTTGCTACAATAGACCTTATGTGGCTTTTTGCAATTGGGTATAATTGTAGCATTTTTCTGATTCAACAACTCTTCAATCAATACTTCTTAATGAAAATCTCATGCAGTGAAGTACGGGTTCCCTAGGTCTCTGGAGGTGGAAGCAGATAGTATGAGGAAGGGTCAGGCTGAGCTGGAAGGAGACTTCAGAAGAGGTTCGCTTCTATGGACTGAAGCTGCTTCAAGTTTGAAGAACTGCGTTGGACGAGGAGGCCTCTGGTCATCCTGGAGACTCTGAAGAGAAGAGAACAAGAACCGTGCATACGTGAGCATTTTGTCAGCAAGTTTGTAGCGCGGGCTATGTTTGACTAGGGTTTTGAAAATGTAGGAACTGTAAGCCATCCACTTTCTATTCAAGCGCATTTATTGAATGGATATAAAATTAAACTAAATAAGCTTAAGGCTTGTAATCGTTATGTCGGCTTTTGAAGCGGCCCAAGCAGGATGTCGGGGCAATTAGATTTGTGCAAGGACTGGTATGAAGTGATAGATTATAATTAAAAGTTATTATGATTGAAAGTGTTTTCGAACATTCGGCATCTGGAGTGCCAAGTGCGCTCTGCGGCTATCGTTAGAAATTTCAGAGTGTTGTCTCAGATTGGTCCTTTGTAAATTCATTAGCGTTTTGCTCTCGGAGTGTTCAAAGCACCGGACGGCTCTGGGCGACGAGTAGGTTTGATGCGAGCTTGTCTCGTAGACCTCACAACAGCAGTCAAGCAGCGCCAATAGCTAACTGGTCTAAACGTTGGCTAGCTAGCTTCAGACACGCAAATTGAAGAAACACCTCATCTGACCATTTTCTAGCTCCACGCCTAAACAGAGCTGGTTAGGCTGTTCATTTCATGTTATCCAGCGTTGGTGACTGTATCTGTGCTGTTGGGCAACCAATTTAATTAGCGCTTTTGTTGCAGACATTTACTGCATCGCGGCATATTCAAGAGGGTGTTGAGAACATTCTTCGCTTATAAAATTCATCAATTATGCGTGTGCTCTGGGCACATTCTCACGTACGAGGTTGCTTTGTTATAATGGAGTAGGTAGCCAGAGTAATTTACGAACCACGCCTCAATGTCAGCTTAGTGCATTGCGAATATCTACTGAAATATCTCGCAATAATCTATAACATGGCTCCCTGTGTTTGTGTGTGCAGTTAGGAGATTCTGAACTCTGGATCTGAGCAGTGGAGCAGACTGGCAAGAGCATTCCATGAGTTGTGAGAAGGCCTAGAGCACGTGGAGACAGGAGAGTCTGAGATCAGACCGCTCTGGAGGAGGCTAGGTACAAACTGCCGCTGTTTGATGGGAAAGCAGGTGTAACATAGCCAATGCCAACTAAGTTAATGCTCCCTGTAATGTGTTTATTGTGTTATAATATTTAATTCCTCGTGTTATTCACATCAAGATGTGTTGAAAACACAATTTTACCCGACTGCTTCTCTTTGTCACAGGAACAACTGGGAGCACGGAGGAATCCAAGTATTCTGCGTCGTGCAGCTGGAGCTGAATCAGCTCCAGGTGAGGTGCGACAGGAAGATCCTGAGAAGGACGAGGAGATGGCAGCGATCAAGAGCGAAACAGCCAGAGTTGATGATTGACTCCATGCAGAGCACCCTGGACTCTGAGGTCAGGAGCCGGATGACCCCTGAGGGTGAAGAAGAAGATGGTAGGTGGGCACCTGACGAGATGTGAGATTTCAGCTGAGCCACTTCAACAGGCAGGCCGCTGAGGCCCAGAAACAACTGAGATACTTTCCAGGATGCTCAAGGTATTAGGGATGGACATAGGCCAAACATCTGAACATGGGGAGGGATTTGTTTATTAATCTGTAGAAAGAATAGACAAGAGAATTGGAATAGTGTTGACTAATATATGTAGAAAGTGGGATATTGGGAAATTCTTACCAATGAACAGTTCTATCACCGATATCACCTCTACTTCACAAGTCCTAATGAACCTATGTCATGTTGAACCCCCAGATGCCCCAATTGCACCTTTTGATGACGCTGTCCGATGTCTCAGAGGACATGAGGAGCAGGCAGCCATGGATGGAGCGCAGGAACGGTCTGGATGTGTGCTTGAAATTTGAGGAGCTGAGAGTTGCTCTGAGCAGACTGAGAGAGGCGCACATGGCTGGAGACTGAGCTGGTCAGATGCCAGCGAGCGGTTGGACTGCTACATACTCCCAGGTACGCTTCCTAAGCATTTTCATTCAACTCAACCAAGGCATACCTTGTCGCATTGT
>NW_019943883.1:30213-49074 GCF_002910315.2 Salvelinus sp. IW2-2015
CTTGTGACTTGTAAGTTCTCTTGAGATTCAAACAAAGGGTCTTGTTTCATCCTCCAGAACACCAGCCTTCTGAACACCAAGAAGAAGCTGGAGACTGACCTGGTGCAAGTGCAGGGAGAGGTGGATGACATCGTCCAGGAGGCTAGAAATGCAGAGGAGAAGGCCAAGAAGGCCATCACTGACGTGAGTCTTTATGATCTATTGAATTACATCCACTTGATTTGTCACCAAGGGCCAATGGTAGCTGGGCTGGTTTACAACAACAAAGATCTCAGAGGGACATTATGATTGGTGCCAGTTGGTACATAAATTAAACACACTACCATTCCAGGCGGCCATGATGGCTGAGGAGCTGAAGAAGGAACAGGACACCAGCTCTCACCTGGAGAGGATGAAGAAGAACCTGGAGATCACAGTCAAGGACCTACAGCACCGCCTGGATGAGGCTGAGAACCTGGCCATGAAGGGAGGCAAGAAGCAGCTCCAGAAACTGGAGTCCAGGGTGAGTTAACAGCAGGGTGGATTAGGGTGGATTGAAAGACTGATTTCTGGAAATGTATTTGATAACATACACAGGACCATTGTGTAGTGACTTTCTCTCAATAACCCACCTAGATAATGAAAAGCTGTTATCACTACAGACCCCTTCAATGAAAATTGTAAAAGTAAATAGGAACAGACAACAATCTTGCCTCCTTGACAAGAGTAGAACAATATACCTCTGTTCTACAAAATATTTGTTACGTCTGATTTCACCCCCTCAAACAAATGCCTACGTTAATTTCTTCCACACAAGGTGCGTGAGCTTGAGACTGAGGTGGAGGCTGAGCAGAGAAGAGGTGCAGACGCAGTCAAGGGAGTCCGCAAGTATGAGCGCAGAGTCAAGGAGCTCACTTACCAGGTAGGAGAAATCGCCTTCTTCAAACACTTCCCACTGGGCACACTGGTTAAATCGTTTCCATGTCATTTCAATGAAAATACGTTGAACCAACGTGAAATAGATGTTGAATTGATGCCTTTGCCAAGTGGGTTGACACAAACACAGACAGATTTGTGTATAAAGCTACTGGACTTTGACTCTTTGATCTTCTCCCACAGACTGAGGAGGACAAGAAGAACGTTGGCAGACTTCAGGACCTGGTAGATAAGCTGCAGATGAAAGTGAAGGCCTACAAGAGACAGGCTGAGGAAGCGGTGAGCACCCTCAATTAGTCAAATACTCTGAAAGCATACATTCAAAAWCATATTTCTTCCTTAGTAGACATTACAACATTTTAGTTTACGCTTTTCAAATGCCTCGCAAASAAGGGCCCTGATTGGTMAAATGAAGAAAGCTGACGCTGAGTATCCCTTTGAGCATGGTGAAGTTATTAATAAGGMTTTCAATAYTGTATCAATATRCCCAGTCACTACAAAGATACAGATGTCCTTCCTAACGGAGTTGCCGGAGAGGAAGGAAACCGATCAGTCATTTTATCATGAGGGCATTGGTGATTTTAAAACAGTTACAGAGTTTAAAACTTGCAGCGCCGTGTGTTCATTTACGCAGATTTTAGAGAAACAACAAATGTCAGGTACATATAAGTGTCTTTTATCAGCTGAAAGCTTAAATTCTTGTTAATCTAACTGCACTGTCCAATTTACAGTAGCTTACAAATGCCATGGTATTGTTTGAGGAGAGCTCCTAACAACAAAACACTTTTTTTCAAAGCTATAGTGAAATGTGTACTTACATTCTGAAATCTTGCCTGATTTATCCTCCAAGGGTTCCAGAGATTACATGAAGTGTTGTTTCGTTAGAATAAAATCATTTTCATATCCTGAAAAGGTCCATATAGCATGCACAATCGATTTTGTATTTCTACTCGTTTCAATATGCAAAGAAAGAAATCTGTGAAAATCGAACCCTAAACGTTATTTCAACCAGTCAAATTGCGTTCGTTTTATCCCTCAGAGATCCTAGAACGTAACCAGAGTTCACTATATCATTAGGAGTGTAGTATATCCTATAGGACACCAGATTTGGTCAGAGAGCGACGCCTTCATGGCGCGCCGATGACACGGGCGTCTTCACTTGGTTGACTTTAACTTTGTCAAATAAACACCAATCAGGGTCAAACAAAGCTGGCTAGATAGCCAATGAGCTGGGCTTTACTGGAGTTTACAGGAGTATTTCCTTTTGGACAAAAATTGCAAGAATATGGAGAGTTATGAAGTTATGAAAATTGGGTGTTTTGCAAATGTTGACTTACAATATGGCTACAAATACTTGGAAAAGCTAAATCAAAATCAAAGTTAGGCACTTTACGCCCCTGGAGGGAGTGGTTTGATCCCCCTCCACTCACTTTCTCTACTGTATCATCTATCTCCCAACATACTTTGCAATCCTAAATTTGTCATTAAAAATAAAAATAAAAACTTAAATACTTATAAAAAAATCATATACATTTCTACCTGAAGCTTCAAACTTTGAATGCTGAAGTTAGTGCTCTCCCTCTCTGTTCCTCACACAGGAGGAACAAGCCAACGGCCACATGTCTAAGTTCCGGAAGGTTCAGCATGAACTGGAGGAGGCTGAGGAGCGTGCTGACATCGCTGAGACTCAAGTCAACAAGCTCAGAGCCAAATCCCGCAGCACTGGAAAGGTACAGAGCTGCTACTAAGCCTACATCTGACAAATCCTCAGATATGACCACATCAACACCACCTATGATTCAGTCTTCACAGAAATCAATATTGACCTTTAACACTCACTAAAATGTAGTTATTTCAGATTGCTAATAAGCACATTTCATGTAGGGCAAAAAAATAAATAGATTAAGGCTGAGCACTGAGCCTTAAATGCTGGATCCATTATACTCTTTCCAAGTGTATACACACTCATGAATAGAGATTTGTCATTTTCTTTGTTTTCTTACAGGGCAAAGAAGTTGCTGAATAAACAAGAGAAGAAGTTGCTGAATTAACAAGACAAACGTCTTATATCATTTTCCTGTGTTGCATAAAATATGATTTTCATGGTGAAAATGATTGTTGATTAAAAACATGTAGGCCTACATACCCCTTGTGAYGGTGGACTTATTACTCAGCAAACAGTTTTTTCATACCATAAAAATATTGTACTTTGTATCATATAGTATTCTGGGATTCCAACAACAAATGTCACTTATTTTGGTAAACAGATGAGTGATGGGGCTGGAGAAATGCAACCAATCTGAAATTCATAGACTGAGCTATGGATGCCTAAAATGAACCCTTTACACTTGGGGGGGTATTGACCTACAGTATATGGAAAGACCCAGATTGAAACATTTCATAAAATAAATAAAGAGAGCAGCATATGCATAACCATGGTAGCAATTGAAAGGGAACACTGGAGATTATGGTGAAATTCTCAGAACAAAGTTCTCAGGAAACAGACCGGATTACACATTATCACTGGTGATCAGACTACGTAAACATACTGTAAATGTGGTGGTGGAAAAATTACCCAAATGTCATACTTGACTAAAAATGAAGATACCTTCTGTGGAAGACCAGGGGGTTTGGTCAAGACGTTTAGACATATCAGATACAGACAGAATTGCATTAGCTCAGTTTCAAGGGTGTTTATTTAACTACTAAACAAAAAGGACTCCTCTGGGATACTGTTCTCTGGGCTCCTGCTGTATCCAATAGAGAACAAAACCCAACTCCCTCCGTTATCTCTGGTACTACCCAAAACTATACAGGAGAACCTCTCTTCCCCAGCTACCCACCCACATGTTCTGCCCAGACTGGTGAGCAATCAGCCCTTGATTACTCACCAACCACAATCAGCCTCAATTATCCTGCTAGAAGCCCGTCGAGACCTGGCACGTCCAGCAGAGGAGACGGTCTGTCACCAGCCATCAATGAGTCTCCACTGGCTCACACACTTCTAAGAAATGACTCAAATAAAATTAGCACCCAGAAATTACACTTGAGTAAAAGTCAAAGTCTCTTGTTTCAAGTAATAAATATTTCAAATTCCTTTTTTTACACTAATCAGACGGTACATTTTTCTTGTTTTTTCAATTTCATTTACCACCGACACCATGGTCATATTCCAACACTCACATAATTACAAACAAAGCATTTGTGTTTAATGAGTCCACTTATCAGAGCAGTAGGGATACCATGTTTATTGAGTCCGCCTTATCAGAGCAGTAGGGATGACCATTGTTTATTGAGTCCCCTTATCAGAGGCAGTAGGGATGACCATGTGTTTATTGAGTCCGCCTTATCAGAGGCAGTAGGATGACCATGTGTTTATTGAGTCCCCTTATCAGAGGCAGTAGGGATGACCATGTGTTTATTGAGCTCTCCTTATCAGAGCAGTAGGGATGACCATGTGTTTATTGAGTCCGCCTTATCAGAGGCAGTAGATGACCATGTGTTTATTGAGTCCCCTTATCAGAGGCAGTAGGATGACCATGTGTTTATTGAGTCGCACCTTATCCCAGAGGCAGTAGGACTGACCATGTTGTATTGAACCCTTATCAGAGCAGTAGATGACCATGTGTTTATTGAGTCCGCCTTATCAGAGGCAGTAGGATGACCATGTGTTTATTGAGTCCGCCTTATCAGAGGCAGTAGGGATGACCATGTGTTATTGAGTCCCCTATCAGAGGCAGTAGGGATGACCATGTGTTTATTGAGTCCGCCTTATCAGAGGCAGTAGGATGACCATGTGTTTATTGAATCCGCCTTATCAGAGGCAGTAGGGATGACCATGTGTTTATTGAGTCTGCCTTATCAGAGGCAGTAGGGATGACCATGTGTTTATTGAGTCCGCCTAATCAGAGGCAGTAGGGATGACCATGTGTTATTTTGACAAGTGCATGAATTGTCCCATTTTCCTGTCCTGCTAAGCAATCGAATGTAACGAATTGGGTGTCAGGGAAAATGTTTGAGTAAAATGTATATTATTTTCTTTAGGAATATATTGGAGTAAAAGTAAAAGTTGTCAGAAATATAACTAGTAAAGAACAGATACCCCCCCCCAAAAATTGTTTATTTAGTTACTTTATACCACTGAATAAATGGCTAATGAACATCTGACCAAATTATGTGAGATTATAGTTCTGGGTTAACCGAGATTATGCCCACAAACGGTAAAAGAAATGACAAACATGATAATTATTTATCATGAGTCAATTTGCATTTCCAATAGAGTTTGGTCAGATATACACTTCTGGAGAGGGACACGTTCTGTCCTTCCTTGGCTTCGGAAAAKGTGATGGGCGTCAACATGGAACATAAGTGCGTCCTGGTCAAACTCGGGGTCGATGTAGAAGAACCAAAGGCATGTCCACTTCCACTATAGGGTTCAACCGCTGCTCCTCAAAACAGAAACAGTGGGAGGAGGAAAGAGAAATGTGGGTTTTAACATTCAGATAGACAAGACTCAACATGGAGGTCAATGTCCCTAAACCAAGCAAAACAAATGTAGATGAAGCTGTATGTGAGCTGCGGTGCTTACCCAGAAAGCCTTGCAGTCAATGAAGAGATGAACACGCCAAAAATGTACACACCGATGAATACGTTCTTACTTTGTATTTTATATTATTTGAATTCAATATCGTTCAGCCAGCCCGATGTTAAATTACCATGGAAATTATACATTACACTGCACTGCACTGCACTGCACTGCACTGCACTGCACTTTAGTGGTAGTGGTAGTGGTAGTTATTATTGCACTATGTTACAATCCTAAGTAATGCCACAGATTCCATTGTTGTTATTATTACGAGCTGTCATTTTATGTTGAGGAACAACAGTTTTGATTAAAACAGTGGAGAAAAATAAATTCTGATAATCATACACTGCTATTTATTGTTGACGAGAAGATCCCACTAATGTGCATTGTGAACTGATAATTGAACTGATAATGAACTGATAATTTGGTGAAAGATGTGCTTTCAAAAAGCCTTGTTTTCATTCACAAAAAAATTACTACATTCACAATTCCTGGTTTCATACTTAATTTAGTTAAAACCACCATCACCGATCCAGTCCTCCTAAGCAGTGGTGGTTCTAGCTTGTATGGCTCCCTGGGTGAACCCCCCCCTTCAGCCCCCAACATACCAAAAAAAGCACCATTCTGCACTAACTGTCATTTTTATTCAGACATGTATAAATGTCCATATAAATATATACAAAATCAGACTCATATATATCAAAAAGTAGTAACATAGACAAATAKAATTAACTTTGTGTTGATTTGGTGCTCGAGCATCAATACATTACCCATCCCCCAAAACTGTCAACCAAGAGTCAAAACTACATTACCCATCCCCCAACACTGTCAACCAAGAGTCAAGACTAAACCAATTCACCCCCATCCCATCTCCAGCTCCCCCATCCCATCTCCAGCGCCCCCATCCCATCACCACGCACCCCAATCCATATCCAAGACGCCCAATCCCATCACCAGCGCTCCCATTCCATCTCCAGTGCCCCCATCTCCAGCGCCCCATCCCATCTCCACCAAGCGCCATCCATCAGCCCCCATCTCAGCGCCATATCCCGCGCCCCTCCCATCTCCAGTGCCCATCTCCAGCCCCATCCCAGTCTCCCAGCCTCGCGCCACCCCTCCCAATCTCTACCGGAGCCCCATCCCATTCCTGGATCATCTCGAGCCACCCCATCCCATCTCCAGGCCCCCATCCCCATCTCCGCCTCACCCAGCCCCCATCCCATCATCTCCAGCCAGCCATCCACAATCCCAGCCCTCTCAACCCCCACCTCTCCAGCGCACCTCCATCATCTCCATGGCCACCATCCATCCATCCCAGACGCCCCCATCCCATCTCCAGCTGACCCCCATCCCATCTCCAGCGCCCCATCCCATCTCCAGACGCCCCCATCATCCACTCATCCGCCATCCCAACCTTCCCACTCCCATCTCCACGCCCCATCCCATCTCCTACACGCCTATCCATTCCCATCTCCAGTGCCCCAATCCCATCTCCACCGACGCCCCATTACACCATCTCCAACCCCCATCCCATCTCCCACACCCCATCCATCTCCACACCCCCATCCCATCTCCAGCGTCCCCATTCACCCACACACTTTCAACATTTAGATAATAAGTGTTTGACCTTTCCATTGTGTTGGTATGAGGATTGGTTGATTTCCAGTTTTAAATATATTTCTTCAAGATGATGATGAGCAAAAGTAACTTCCAACCAATAGGTTTCCTCACTGCAACCTCATTGACATGTCTGAAATATGCAACAGAACGGATTAAAAAGTACATTTACATTAGATACTTCTGACGCCAACTTCTAACTCCGCCCATAACTTTTGTACATTCAATAGAATTCCCAGAAGGGCTTGGGGTCAATTGAGTCATTTTAACACCTTCTATTCAACATTCCCCCTGATATTAAAATCAGTCTTCTCAATAGTGTGACTGGATGTGAGGTTGTTTCACTTCTTAAACCAATCTGTTGGTTGGGCCATCTAGTGGATTGGGCTGCTACTTGTCTAGGATCTCCAAAAGCTTGGCTAGGATGAGACCCCTGCAACCCCAGAGACTTTTTTCCAACAGCTGCAGCTGAAGGGAGGGTGTGGGATTCCCAGTTTTATTGATGTTCTTAGTTATGGACTTTTCTTGTCCTTGACTGTGTCTTCCTACAATCTGTCTTGTCTTGACATTTGAACATGTAAAAATAAAGCTGTCCAAAAAGAAGCAGGTATTTAACTGATCAGTATAATGGCCATGTCAAGTATAAGTCKGTTTTGTATATGGTCATATCTTCTGGTGCGCGGCTCCAATGACAATAAAGCAATGCCAAATGACTTTAGATATATTGCTGTGGAAGCTGGATGTATTTCTGACACATGGCCATATTGAGTTTGTAAATGATCTGTTGCTTTGGGACACTTCTTGTAACTCTGCCATCGACTGTATGGGATCAAATTGGAGATTCAAGAAMAGCTCAGCAGWTGTGGTTTGATACCGTCTCTCTGACGAAGGGTCATAAAACAAACCTAAACAACTTTAGGCTGCATGTATTTCTGACACYCAGTTTCAGAACATGGCCATTGGCTGCGGAGAAGGTCACAGACAGGGGGTAAAAAACAACCAGCTCAGTTGTTTTCTGGATCCATGCCACAGCATGTGACATTTCACATCCAGATTTAGATTTTTACATACCTGTGACATTTTAGTGGATTGAATCATGTAAAAAAAAAAATGCTGACGAGAGCCAAGGGGTTGGGGTGTCTCAGGCCAACTCTTGTCTGTGGTGATAAAACTTCTTTGCGAGCACAGACTAAAGGGCTCGATTCAATCCATAAACCAGAAGACCTACTTTGTGGAGCGGTTGATATTTAAAGTTACAGTTTTTTTCAAGGCTTTGGTTCAATTTTCACACGTCTGTGGTATATTTTCACAACTCTTTCACAACTCAAAACTCAAAACAGATCATCAAAAAGGCAGTTGTTTCAAAACTCTAAGCACATTTTCAATTGACTGAGAACATCACACATAATCACACAGTCTTCACCGAACTTAATCAGTGTTTMATCTAGAAATACATGTTTCACATTGCAATACATGTTCATCTACAGTACTTGCTTTTCACAATGCAATGTTCACTTTACTTTTGATGTGATTGTCATCTSATTTGTTAAAATAMAWKTTACYATTACYTAATCCTACTTYTCTTAAWTGATAATCACTTAACAGTTTGGTAAACCTRTACATTTYAAACTGCTTTGTGTASTATTTACATATTTTGAGACYTAMAGAACAAAAATGTTATGTTTGTGAAGTATGATCATGATGATTTCCCTTCRGAATATATATCTTTTTTGATCTGATATTGGCAGGAACAGGAATGTAACAAACGCATCCTTTGCTGTGGTCTTTTTCCTGCTTTATTTACATTGCTTCCTTAAGTTTCTGCCTATAGGTGGRAAGGAGCTGAATGGAGGTGTGGTCTGATTTGCCAAAATAAATTGTGATGACTTTTCCCATGGCCTTGTAGCCCTCCCAGAAGGGAGATTAGCAATGATCCAGAGTCCATGATGAGGATATGTGTTGATCAAATTTTGGTAACATTCCTTTAGTAGAGTATGCAGCTACAGTAAATGCAGCCTCGGGATATGCAGTTTCAGTGTAGCACATTTGATTTATTTTACCTTTATTTAACTAGGCAAGTCAGTTAAGAACAAAGTCTTATATACAATGACTGTCACGCCCTGACCTTAGAGATCCTTTTTATGTCTCTATTTTGGTTTGGTCAGGGGGTGAGTTGGGGTGGGCATTCTATGTTTTGTATTTCTTTGTTTTGGCCAGGTATGGTTCTCAATCAGGGACAGCTGTCTATCGTTGTCTCTGATTGGGAACCATACTTAGGTAGCCTTTTCCCACCTGTGTTTTTTTGGGTAGTTGTTTTCTGTTTTGTGTTTGCACCAGACAGAACTRTTTCGTTTTGTTCCACTTTGTTATTTTGTTTCAGTGTTCAGTTTGAATAAATAATCATGAACACGTACCACACTGAGCTTTGGTCCTCTTCTTCAGACGAGCGTTACAATGACAGCATAGGAACAGTGCCTTGTTCAGGGGCAGAACAACATATTTTTACCTGGTCAGCTCTGGGATTTGATCTAGCAACCTTTCAGTTACTGGCCCGACTCTCTAACAACTCTAACCACTCCCGCCACATAGTCCAATGTAGTTCCTTGAGAGTCGCCGTGGTGTCAGCTTTGGGGGGAATACACACGGCAGTGACGAAAACCGAAGAAAATTATCTCGGGAGGTAATGCAATCGGCATTTGATGGCGAGGTATTCCAGATTGGGAGAACAGAAGGAGTTGAGTTCCTGTATGTTATCCACAATCACACCCTGAGTTGGTAATCATTAAACAAATCCCTCTGTGTAACAATGATGCTGAGATTTAGGAAGCAGGTGCAGTTTAATAACAATGAACATAGAGCGATACAAAACAAGAAGAGTAATGCTAGGGAGTGCTAGATAAAAGRGAATTAATCAGGGTAGYGATGAAGTCCAGGTTTGCCCAATGATGGGGCGCAGGTATGCGTAATGTTGGTTGCCAGGTGTACGTAATGAGGGTTGCCAGGTGTGCGTAATGATGGGTTGCCAGGTGTGGTGGTTAGTAAACTGGCAACATCGAGCGCCGGAATGGGAGTAGACGTGACACTCCGTATTTCTTTTTCACAGAAGTTTTTTTTTTATTCCTTTCCGCGCGATGGACGGAGAACCCCGCTGGCTGAATGGACGGAGACAATATATCCAGAGAGAGAGACCATGATTCCGTAAAACAGAATATGTTACATTCCCTGATGTCTCTCTGGAAGATCTTTGCCCTGACCTAGTGTACTTYATTGTCCAGGGACTGAACGTTAGCGAGTAATATACTCAGAAGCGGTGGATGGTATGCAYGCCAMCCGAGTCTTACTACGGCTCCMCTTCTTCTTCCTCTTCTCCGGCATCGGCATTTTGGTGCAGCCMCCGGGATGAATAGTGTTGACTTGAGAATTTCAAACAAAGGATCCAGGTCAGGGAARTCAAATTTCTGCTCACATTTCTGGTGAGTGACCGCCAATCTAATACCCAAAAGTTATTTTGAGCTGTAGGTAATAATACAAGAAATGTTCTGAGCAAATGATGTAAGCAATAACACACACAAAAAAGATAATAGTACAAAGTTGGCTAGGATCTGGAAACAGGGTGACCGTGTCTGTCGGCGTCATCAGGGACCTGCAACTCCTGTTCTGGACATCCCATACGCATGGTATGAAAGCTTTTATTCCACCCCAGCACACAGCTCTACTTGCACATCATCATCTGCACATCTATCACTCCAGTGTTAATGCTGAATTGTCATTATTTMGCCACTGTGGCCTATKTATTGCCTTACCTCCCTAATCTTACTACATTTGCACACACTGTATATAGATTTTTCTATTGTGTTATTGACTGTACGTTTGTTTATCCCTGTCACGCCCTGACCGTAGAGAGCTTTTATGTCTCTATTTTGGTTTCGTCAGGGTGTGATTTGGGTGGGMATTCTATGTTCTTTTTTCTATGATTTGTATTTCTGTGTGTTTGGCCTGGGTGTGGTTCTCAATCAGAGGCAGCTGTCTATCGTTGTCTCTGATTGAGAACCATACTTAGGTTGCCTTTTCCCACCTGTATTTGTGGGTAGTTGTCTATGTGTAGTGGCCTGCGAGCACTACGTAGCTTTACGTTCTTTTGTTATTTTCTTGTTTTTTTGGGGCGATATTAAATAAACTAAAATGTACGCTCACAACGCTGCGCCTTGGTCATTCCTTTCGACGAGCGTGACAATCCCATGTGTAACTCTGTGTTGTTGTTTTTGTCACACTGCTTTGCTTTATCTTGGCCAGGTCGCAGTAGTAAATGAGAACTTGTTCTCAACTGGCCTACCTGGTTAAATAAAGGTGAAATAAAATAAAATAAACCAGCACGGGTTAGCTAAATCAACTGATCATTATCTTTAATTTAGCCCGTAATTACTTGAAATCGGGTTCAGTATGTTAGTGCTGGAGTGGAAGAATCACAATTCAGTTCATTCAGGAAGTAAATTGTGATAAATAAAAGTTCACTTCCTGAATTGACTTGAAATATACCCCCAGCTCTGATCTCAATACATACTCAATCCATTGTGAGAAGACCCATGGCTGTAAAGTCAGTTGAGGCCAAATAGACAGTTTTCAAGTTGGGTATGTCAGGTGTACATATTCCTCTGACACTGATCTAAGGTCAGTTTTTCAATCCCCTCCACATGTATTTGGGCAGTAAAGCTAAAATAAAATAAAATGATATCCATACTCCAACATTTTAGATTTAAGATAGAATGTTTCCTATTATGTGACAGTACAGAATGTCAGCTTTTATTTGAGGGTATTTTCATACATATCTGATTAACCGTTTAAAAATGAATGCATCCATTTTAATAAGTCATAAGTATTTGGACAAATTCCCTTATTCACTGTTTTGTCAAAATTACACTATAGTGTAAATACGGTGACATTGCTAAAGTAGACAAATAATTTGTAGTAAACTGCTTTGTCGCATTATGATGTTGTGAAATTTATTTTCAGAGAGATGGCAATGTTGACATTTTTGCTAGCAAAGTTAGTCAGAAATAGCTAGCAATGCTAACGTTAATCTTAGCTAGCTAAAGTTATACTGCATCTAAAGTTAATCTTCGGACACCAGAATGATGACTAAATGTTGTCCTACTAGGTGTTTTTTTAATATATATATTTTTATTTATTTATCCGTTATTTTACCAGGTAAGTTGACTGAGAACACGTTCTCATTTGCAGCAACGACCTGGGGAATAGTTACAGTGGAGAGGAGGGGGATGAATGAGCCAATTGTAAACTGGGGATTATTAGGTGACCGTGATGGTTTGCCTCCTATTTAAATGTCATTATGTTTCCAAGCCACAGTAACGCACTTTAAACTAAATCTTCATCAGCACCCAATGAGAATGCATCGAGTAGAATGCTCAGTTGGGCATCAGTCTTAAAATGACCGTTAAAAACAATATTGTGATGAAACGTACAACCCATGAATAGTGTATTAAAGTAGTCTAAAGTTTAGTATTTGGTTCCATATTCCTTGCACACAATGACTACATCAAGCTTGTGCAAACTTGTTGGATGCATTTGCGGTTTGTTGTGGTTGTGTTTTGGATTATGTTTTTCCCAATAGGAACTGAATGGTGAATAATATCTAGTGCCATTCTGGAGTCACTTTTATTGTAAGTAAGAATAGAAGACGTTTCTGAAAAAGTCTATATGCTACCCTGATTATATATAATAAGTTGTGGTTTGTGATTTTTATTTTTACCAGGCAAGTCAGTTAAGAACAAATTCTTATTTACAATGACAGCCTAGCGGGGAACAGTGGGGAACAGTGGGATAACTGCCTTGTTCAGGGGCAGAACGACTGATTTTTTTCGACCTTGTCAACACAGGGATTTGATCTAGCAACCTTTTGGTTACTGGCCCAACGCTCTTACCACCTGCCATCCCGTGAATAATTATGAGTGAGAAGGTTACAGAGGCACAAAGATCATACCCCTCCCGTTACTGGTAATGTTGAGAGGTTTTACATGTTTTGTTGTTGTTGCCTTACTTTTGGAAAGCAGAAAGGAAAACGCCGCACATGATATTTATTTACGTTTTCGACCCTAAGGTCTTCATCAGGCATCCATATCCCAGGTGGGGTTGGAAGGTCCTATATATAGGGGCAGTACTCAGTGACATCACTTCCTGAAAAAGGAGGTAAACAAATGTATAACATAGTTTCACAATATTAACATTCAATGTATCAAAATATATGAACATACACAGAGAATGTGATCAAATTTTTGTTGTAATATACACTACCGGTCAAAAGATTTAGAACACCTACTCATTCAAGGGTTTTCTTAATTTTTTCTTTTTTTCTACATTGTAGAATAACAGTGAAGACATCACAACTCTTGAAATTACACATATGGAATCATGTAGTAACCAAAAAAGTGTTAAACAAATTAAAATATATTTTATATTTGAGATTCTTCAAATAGCCACCCTTTGCCTCGATGACAGCTTTGCACACTCTTGGTATTGAGGATGCTGGCAGCCTCCCAAAGTCAGCATTCATGAGAAGGTCATTGGTGACCCTTACCAAGGCAGTTTCTGTTCTTTGTCAAGCTTTGAAAGTCCACTGGAAAGGCTTGAGTAGATTGTCTGTGGCCAGATGGCGTTGGAGTTGCACGTTCGAGGAGCTTACCTAGGAAGGGCAGGTTCGGGGAGAGGCCTGTAGTTCTGGGGATCGTCAGGGTCAGATCTAGGCTTTTTAAGTATTGGTGTGACTGAGGCGAGTTTGAGCTGAGGAGGGACACATCCAGTGGTGAGGGATTTCTTGATGATTTCCATGAAGAGAGGCTCTAGAGCAGGTAAGCAGGTCTTGACAAGGGAGGTTGGGATATGGTCAAGTAAGCAAGTGGAGGGCCTCRTTGTCCTACCCAGCTTGGTTACAGCAGTTGCAGTGACTGTGGAGAAGGTGGAGAACCTTGACTCAGGGGTTACATCAGCTTGAATGACTGTGGAGGTGGAGAACCTTGATTCAGGGAGTGTAGCACTAGGTAGCTCAATTACAGGCTGGAGAGGCCAGGATAGTGTTATTGACAACGAAGGAATGGCTTATGGACAAGTCTCTGAATGTCCTTGAGTGGCCCAGCCAGAGCCCGGACATCGAACATCTCTGGAGAGATCTGAAAATAGCTGTGCTGCGACGCTCCCCATCCAACCTGACAGTGTCACGCCCTGGCCTTAGTTCTCTTTGTTTTCTGTATTTTGGTTAGGTCAGGGTGTGACAGGGGGGATGTTTGTGTGTATTTGTCTCGTCTTGGGTGGTTGTAGTTTCTAGGGGGTTTTGGTAGAGTTATCCTACCTTCCATTACCTACTTGGGCCCTGCCGCCCACGTTGGCCTTGCCTATCTTACAACTCAGAGAGCTTGCAAGACAGCTTTTGAGGCATCAAAAGTTCACAACGCTAAGAGCCCTGACCACTCGGTTTGAAGTTTGACCAGGAGCACTCACTCCAGCTAGAGGGTGCATTATCAGGTATTGGAGCGTTGAGAGAGATGACGCACAACAACAGTTTCTACCACGAAACCATGATTCAATAACCTCCGCCGGTCGAAATAACTGTAAAGATACGTTCGCAATCAACATGACTACCGCTACAATCGACACTGTTCGCTACGTTCCTGCACCCAACCCACACAAAGTGTCAGAGCACAAGTGTACACAAGGGTTGAAGCGACAATCCAAAACGTATAACCAATTGTCCCAGAAGTTCCACTACGGAAGAACTAAGAGCGAGAACAATTTGAGAAAAAGGGTAAAAGATAAGTCACAAGGACTAAACGGGGAATTACCGGACACCAGGTCCCAGAATTAAACCCTTAGCAAGACGTTAAAATTCAAATTCTCCCGCTCTCATCAAGACCCATCCAGGCCCGCTTGATCAAGAAAACAAAGCCCCCGGGCTTTTGTCGATAGACTCTGATACCATCAGGTGCGAAGAAAAAGGTTCAAACGCTTCGTTAAAACTAAGCCACTAAACTCCGTAATAAAGTCATCGCTTCCCACCTTGAACAGAAAAATGCACATCACGTCGTTGGAACAATTCACTCCACTTTGTGGGGAATAGTCCAACACACGAATCTAAACGCCCGTACCTGAATAACTCGCTGGAGGACTGCTTAACGCGTCATGCGCTAATTGATTCGGGTGCGGACAAATACACTTCATCTCTCAAAACATTGTTTGATGATTCTCAAAAAGGCTTTTGAAGCCACAAACGTTGGTTAAAAGTGGAACGATGCGGACCACTACACTTCGAGGAGTCACTCAGGACTACCTCGCTCTCACATTGAGAGTCATGCTGAAACTACCACTTCAAGGACGTATCGCTCATTCACCCTGTGTACGTTACAGCCTCGAAACTGTACCCCTGCTACTTGGAGCAGAACTTGATGGATCGGTTATCCCATTGATGATTTGGAAAACCACCAGGTCTGGTCACAGGCCACGCTGCGCTTCTCCACTGACCACACTGTCTCCACGCTAGCTGCAACGCAGTCAGTCACGAGGAGTATCTGTCAATAAAGCACCCTTGGGAAAGAGTTTAAAACCTCTTGGGGCAGAATCCGATCCAAGGAGATTTAACTATATCTCGACACATTCCATCAGCCAACCTGATTACCATTCTTTTGATGATTCGAGCCAGCTGTCTCTGTTTAATAAGCAAACTTCCCTCCTCCGTGCAGTCGTGCAATACGGTAGTTGAAGATTAACTCCTCTTGCCCTTCCAGACATTTCCGCAAGTACTGCGGCCCCGTCTCAACAAGAAAAACATCGACGCGCAGGAGTATACTCTGCTTCCGATGCATACACCTTCCGCTTTATGTTGGGGACTGTCAACCTTACAATGACACTAGGCGTGGCATGTCCAGCAACTGACCCGATGATTCCCATGCTTGGAAACACTTTGCGATATCACAGACCGATATCCTCGTCTCAGTTCGCAGGTACCTGAAGAGGTTGCCACACGCGGTGGAGACTGACATGCCTCGACAGCCACTGAGCGTTTGAAGCAACAACACACCAGGGAATTTGGTTGAAAGGTTTACAGCCATTCTCACTAACAACCGGCCGCTGCAACTCGTACATCGGGTCCGATCTTTTCATTTGCGCCGTCGGACCAACACCAACCCGCTGTGGGGGGGTCCGAGACACAAAGGGGGGGAATAGTAGCCCAGACCCATGATGAGCCTCATCGAGGCCGTGGGGGTCAAGACTACGGACAACACCGTACGAGGCCGCCAGAGCATAAATCAAATCAGTTGTAAACTCCCCAATGGAACATTGAGGAGCAGACAGGCCCCTAGACGGATAATCTTTAGAGCACATCTAAAGATAGTACTGAGGTACCACACTGGTCGTAAAGGAAGTCCAGTGGACTTGTCCAACCTCCAAAACAAATGGCAACAGTAATCATCCTTGCCATGCGTAGGTTCAACTACAATTACAACTAGTAAACATGCTCCAATCATGTGTTCCGGAGATAATATATTAAAAATAAATGGTAGAGATAACTGGTCCCCTTGAGCACCAGTACCAATACCAGCAACAGTCAGTCTAACTACAATCAGTAAGAAGGTTAGAGACCTAACCAATCAAATTACCCTTGACAATAGCGACATAGGGTCACTCAGAGTGCAACACAGGGAAGGGAATCTCCAGGCACTCTTCCAATGTTAACACACAGCCACTAATAAAGTAGAATCCTTCATTCAGAGAAAATTATTAGAATGCACAAACCATGATCACACCACGTACGACGGGCCCAATACTTAAAGATACTTCCGTCGTAGGCAGCCTCCGTGGATAACATAGCTATTGAAAGACTTCATACCTATCACCACTACAATAGTGGAAGACACAGTGACTTAGTAAAAAACTACTACAGACTCCCTCAACGCCAATTTCGACTGACCTCCAGGCATCGACCCTGAAAATTTCCTGACTACGTCAGACTCTTTCTGAAAGTTGTAATCTGCCAGGATACTTGGTTTCTTCCCTGACAATGCGCGCTTGTTTAAGCATAAACGCACAGCACAACGGAACATCCAATTAGGATTTATGCTAGGATCACTTAAGGGTCCAAGCAAATACCAGCCTTAGAAAGTTGAACATTTACTTCTAGGCCTTTGTCTACCAGCACTCACCAGTTTCCATCCAGAAGTCCATAGGTCATCCCTGTAGGACTGCCCAAAACTAGTGCCTTACAGCGTTAAATTATCATATAGTTATCAACCTAGGATAGTGCCTAAGCAACACACCAAGTTAGGAAAACCCTAGATATGCGTTAGAGACAATGCCATGATAGTCATTTGCCAGAACATTGGACGTATATAGAATACAGTCCAATTAGATGATTTTTGTGTGAAACTATATTTTGTATCTTTTTGTTTATGCTTTCATTCCTTTTCGGTTCAGTTCCTTTGACATTTAGGAGTATAGAGCCATAAACAACTTCCCCATACAACATTCACTTAGTGCCACAACGCCGCTCATTGGGGAATGAAATGTAATTATATATATATTCAGATGAGTTGGTGCGTTGTTAACATCTGCCTAAGTTACTGCTCAGATCTTCCAGTCTGGACGACAACCAGACGACGGGTCCGCAACGGCGACCCAAATCCTGACACCCACGGCCCATCCTTGTGCGTGCATGCCCGCTGTCAGAGAGCCTACCAAGGTAAACCCACCAAGGGGGACCGCAACGCGATCACCAACAGGACATCCCCTGGCCCTCCCTGGGGTACTTTGCAGCTTCCAGGGACACTACCAAGGTACATCACTAGAAAGGACCTCCACGGCGATCACCAACCGGACATCAACCTGCATCCTTGTGGTGGACTGCTCCGCTTTCAGAGAAGCCTACCAAGTTCAACCACAGAGGGGACTGCAACGATATCTACAAGCAGGACACCACGTGTTCATGATTTTATGTTGATTTTGTAACTTGCAGGACAAACAAGATCCAAACCACCAGGGGGGTATTCATGACGTTGCCTGCGTGGGTATAGCAAACCCATCCCCCTCTCTCGCCTCCACTCCTCAACCCATGCTGTGATCACAGAGAGATGTCGTAAATTCCTGAGGATCTCCTCATGGCTAAACAGTATTAAGAGAGAGGGGTAAACTTTCAGGACAAAGGAATCTCTTCCACCTCACAGAACTTGAGGTACGAACAGATTTCATGTTCCGGAAAAAGTATTAAAGCCGGTGGACAGTCCAGCTATTAACATGTCCATTGGTCACCATGTGAGAAACTCACGTGAGACTGTGGGACCACATTGCCATACCGCTGTTTATATAATAACCTCAGATATGAGGTTAACATCTGTTTGTTGTATAAAATGAATGAGTGAGTATGATACTGTTTGTATAATTGTGTAATATGATTTTGAACTGTTAATGAAGAAATAACAACTCCCTTGTATTTGAACTAAATCCAAGGACCGCCTGAGCCAGTTCGTCAGAGACCATGGACCACCCTCTCTGCTATCTGAATAAAAGCCAACTTTAAGAAATTACCAATTCAGACCATGTTTCTCTCAATCACGAGAGGACAAAGGTTGTAGACGCTTACCTCGATAACGAGAGCCAAGGTTTGAGACCAGACTGCGGAATCTTTTAACCATACCACGTGGTTAAACTCTTAAGACGAATGAGAAAAGTCTTTTGATATTGACTTT
>NW_019943883.1:49099-61270 GCF_002910315.2 Salvelinus sp. IW2-2015
CTAGTCTGCAGCTAGGAATTCGGTATCATTAAACGCGAAGAAAGACAACCGCCGAAACAATCATTCTTTAACGAATGTCCCTCTGAACAATCCACAACCGAGACAGAACTTCACTCCAACCAAAACGAACTTTTCTCCAACGACCAAGGCGACACACACACTGGACGTAACTATATATATATTGATTGCAATTGTTCCCGAATGAGTGAGCGTTCATTTGTAAGGATTAGCATGTCAATTGTTATAATTATGGACTCTGTAGTGAATTCTTAGTCGAACGCAACTTTCCCTTTGTCTAACAGCCGCCATGCCGGTTTAGCCCACTAGGGCATATTTTCTCCCATTTCATGTAACTACTTTATTTTAAGTTTGTTTGTTTATGCATTTCTGTGAATTAATTAGTTAGTAATAAATAAATKATTTAAGACAATTGATGTATGGATGACTCATAGTGAAGACTGGGTTCGTGCAGATCAGCGATTTACGACGTTTGGAATGAGACTGACGTAAGGTAGAGTAAATACAAATTGAATTAGAAGACCATTGATCAGATAGGAAAATATCTGAAAGGTTATATTGGGAAATAATAACCTTGTAATCTAATAACTTTCCCTGGTGCCCTCGAATTCATAGTTAATTAATTTCGTTATTACTCAAGTGATCGCGTAATCCCTAATTATAGGAATCTATGATAAAAACKAGTAAGTCTTCAATTTAACGATAGCAAAGACACGACAGGACTCACCTGGACTCCTTCAATTTGTTGATTGAATTCACTATTTCTGTCTGCTCCTCACTTTGTTCCCTGTGTCGGCATTGATTTCGTAAATGTTCCCCTGTCCAGACGCTGTTCCTGTTCTGTTTAATGTCTGTGTTTCAGTAAATGTTCACTCCCTGTACCTGCTTCTCGCCTCCAGCGTCAATCCTTACAAAGGCTGCATGATGTGACTCTAATGATGATTTGAAAAAAAGTTGCATTCATGCACTATGCTATCTTGTGCAGGCTGCACMCACTTCATCAGTCTCTCATTCACAACTTAACAAGCACTTAATAATAGAGTATTTAATCTGTCCCCCTAGAGCGCCAGCCCGCCCAGAAGCCAGCAGAGTTGGAGCCAGTGCTGCCACCTAAACCGATGCAATGGCGGGCATCTCTTCACACGCCAAGGCCAGAACAGGTCCCAACATTGTCTGCTGCCCTCACAGGCATGCTTGGCCTGGACCTGAGGCCCAAGCAAACACTTTAGACAGAGTCCCAGGTGGCTCCCTCACCAGACCTGCCAGCATCTTTTTCAGTCAGAGTGTGTGTGCGCTCTTTAGGAAACAAGGAATCACTGAAGTAGTCAGCATGCTGGCAGGGCTTTGCCTGGTACTTTGCATTCTTGGTCTACCAGTGTGTGTGCCTGGCTGTGTGAGAGAGAATGTGCCTGCGTGGATGCACTCTTTAGGAACAGCATGACCAATGCAATCTAGTATCAGAACAATTGGTTTGTGATAGTACAATACATTTTACTCTCAATTATCCCATCAAATGTATTCATCAACTTGCCTTCCACTCTCCTCAGATTGTAAATGATAAAATGATGATTAATGCTGTCAGGGTTCACTTGAACCAAGCTCCTATAATGATAACATTCGTCTAAACCTGTTTAAGACCAAGATAAAAGCAAGTCATGTATTCAGTAATGTTACACTTATCCACATACCAGGGGATTCAAGTTGCAATGAGCCGAGTCTTGTAGATCTTTGTAAGCAGGAATTACATCAAAATTGTCTGATCTCAGATCTCCACTATATGTATCATGCCACATACATAGTGCAGGCCTCAGACATTTATGGGACAGCTAAAAATAGAATCCAGTTTGGCGGGAAAGGTTGGCTTCAAGGCCAAGCAGACAGTTACATTTAAAACATTTAACACAGCTATGGTGTTTGAAGGTTGTTGTTTTATAGTTAACCACAGTTGACATTGTTTGTGTGAGAACAATGGTTCTTAGACACACCTGTAAACTCCACAAATAATGATCCTGGAGATCAAAGAGGATCAGAGAAGGTCCTGATTAAGGGACCAGTAACCGAAATGTTGCTGGATCGAATCCCCAAGCTGACAAGGTAAAAAATCTATCGTTCTGCCCCTGAACAAGGCAGTTAACCCACTGTTCCTAGGCTGTCACTGTAAATAAGAATTTGTTCTTAACTGACTTGCCTAGTTAAATAAAAGGTTAAATAAAAAATAAATAAGAAATGGACATAGAATGACAAGTCATGTTGAAAAGGAATTGGTCTAATATGAATTAGAAGTGCAGTCAGTAAGACATTACTTAACGGTCATCCTAACAGTCATCCTATTTCCTAAGTAAAAATAGCCTTTGAATGACCAAAACATCACCCATAATATTTTTACGCTATTAATTTAAAATGCTAAGAATTTAAKAAATTGTACCTTTTTCTCTCATCTCTATCTATCAGAAAGCTTGAAAGAATACGCTGAGTGGGCGGGGAGCTKAYATTCATGAGCTCGCCTTGATTGACACTTCTTTGAAACGTCCTTGTGGTCRTTGCCAGGTAACAAGGTAAACAATTGGCCACTTGTCATYGATGACAAGGTAAACAATGGGCCACGTGTTATTCCGAGACTAAATATTATGCCTCGAGCCATTTTGTCTGCTAAATGCTCTCATGGTCAACAGAGCTGATCGTGGACTGTTGGATATCAGACAAACGGCAGCAATACACAACTTAATTTTCTATTGTTTTGTAACTATACTGAACAAAAATATAAATGCAACATGCAACCATTTCAAAGAGTTTACTGAGTTACAGTTCATATAAGGAAATCAGTCGATTGAAATAAATTCATTAGGCCCTAATCTATGGATATCACGACTGGGATGGTCACAGATACCTTTTTTTTTTTAAGTAGGGGCGTGGATCAGAAAACCAGTCAGTATCTGGTGTGACCACCAATTGCCTCATGCAGCGCGACACATCTCCTTCACATAGAGTTGATTGGGCTGTTGATTGTGGCCTGTGGAATGTTGTCCCACTCCTCTTCAATGGATGTGTGAAGTTGCTGGATATTTTGGTGGGAACTGGAACACGCTGTCGTACACGTCAATCCAGAGCATCCCAAACAATGGGTGAAATGTCTGGTGAGTATGCAGGCCATGGAAGAACTGGGACATTTTCAGCTTCCAGGAATTGTGTACAGATCAGTACGACATGGGGCCGTGCATTATCATGCTGAAACATGAGGTAATGGTGGCGGATTAATCTCTATGCATTCAAATTGCCATCGATAAAATGCAATTGTGTTTGTTGTCCGTAGCTTGTGCCTGCCCACACCATAAGCCTACCGCCACCACGGGGCACTCTGTTCACAATGTTGACATCAGCAAACCACTCACCCACATGCCACACGACGCCATACACGTGGTCTGCGGTTGAGGCTAGTTGCAAGTACTGTTAAATTCTCTAAAACGACGTTGGAGGTGGCATATGGTAGAGAAATTAACATGCAGTTATCTGGAAACAGCTCTGTTGGACATTCCTGCAGTCAGCATGCCAATTGCATGCTCCCTCAAAACTTGAGACATCTGTGGCATTGTGTTGTGTGACATAACTGCACATTTTAGAGTGGCCTTTTATTGTCCACAGCACAAGGTGCACCTGTGTAATGATCATGCTGTTTAATCAGCTTCTTGATATGCCATCTGTCAGATGGACTATCTTGGCAAAGAAGAAATGCTTACTAACAGGGATGTAAACAAATGTGTGCACAAAATTTGAGTGAAATAAGCTTTTTGTGCATATGGAACATTTCTGGGATCTTTTATTTCATATCATGAAACATGGGACCAACACTTTACATGTTGTGTTTATATTTTTGTTCAGTATAATTACAGAATACGGTTTGATGATACACTTCTTCTTCACAATAAGTAGTAAAGCCCAAGTCACCTTAGAAGCTTAGACGTAAGGGACTGTACATGTAAACAGAATACAATAAGTCTACTGGAGAATTGATTGGTGTCGCTGCATTAACTTCTCTAGGGTACGGGGCAGCATTCAGAATTTTGGATGAAATGCATGCCCAAATTAAACTGCCTGCATCTCGGGCCCAGAATATATGATATGCATATAACTGGTAGATCTGGATAGAAAACACTCTAAAGTTTCCAAAACTGTTAACATAGTGTCTGTGAGTATAACAGAACTGATTTGGCAGGCGAAAACCTGAGAAAAATCAATTCAGGAAGTCGTTTTTTCTTTGGTTTTGTAGTTTTCTATTCAATGCCAATATAGTATCCATTGACAATAAGTCTACTGGAGAATTGATTGCTGCATTAACATAATGAATGACAATATGTTCAGAATTTATTTGATAAYTTACAATAGGCCAGCATAACCAAAATAGTTATCAGCATGAACACTCAAGAGACATAAAGGTGAGAAATAATGATGAGACATCACGCCTAATATCAGTGATGTAAAGTACTTAAGTTAAAATACTTTMAAGTACTACTTAAGTAGTTCTTTGGGGGTATCTGTACTTTACTATTTATATTTTTGACAACTTTTACTTTACTACATTCCTAAAGAAAATAATGTACTTTCTACTCCATACATTTTCTCTGACACCCAAAAGTACTTGTAACATTTTGACAGGAAAATGGTCCAATTCACGCTCTTATCAAGAGAACATCCCTGGTCATCCCTACTGCCTCTGATCTGGCGGACTCAYTAAAAACAAAATGCGTTGTAGTGTGCCTCTGGCTATCTGTAAATTACAACAAAAAATAATAGAAATTGTGCTGTCTGGAATATTTAATTATTAATATTTGTACTTTTACTTTTGATAATTAAGTACATTTTAGCAATTCCATTTACTTTTGATACTTAAGTATATTTAAAACCAAATACTTTTAGACTTTTACTCAAGTAGTATTTAACTGGGTGACTTTCACTTTTACTTGAGTCATTTTCTATTAAGGTATCTCTACTTTTACTACAGTATGACTTTTGAMTACTTTTCCCACCACTGCCTAATATTGGCACCCGGCCGCAGGACCCACTGATTTGTACAATTTGTAACACTCATCTCCCATCCCGAATGCTTGAAAAAAAAAATACCACAAGGTAACAAAATATGATATAATATCACATTAAAGTGAATCACTTAGGTTTTAGGAAATACAACCAACTACAGAGATTGATGGGGAGGGGAGCGGGAAAGCGGCAAATTGTATTCGTCACATGCGCCTTACCGTGAAATGCTGACTTACAAGCCCTTAACCAACAATGCAGTTTTAAGAAAAATAAGAGTTAAGAAAATATTTACTAAATAAACTAAAGTAAAAATTTAAAAAGTAAAAAAATTACATTAAAATAACAAGGATTCATACAGGGGGTACCGGTACCCAGTCAATGTGTGGKGGTACAGGTCGGTCGAGGTAATTGAGGTAATATGTACGTAAATGTAGGTACAGTATGGGTAACGTGAATATATAGCAGCAGTGTAAAAGGGGGTTCAATGCAAATAGTCCGGGTAGCCATTTGATTAATGTTCAGAAGTCTTATGGCTTGGGGATAGCTAATAAGGAGCCTTCTGGACCTAGACTTGGTGCTCCGGTACCATTTGCCGTGCGGTAGCAGAGAGAACAGTTGCTAGGATTACTGGAGTCTTTGACAATTTTTAGGGACTTCCTCTGACACCGCTTGGTATAGAGGTCCTGGGTGGCAGGAAGCTTGGCCGCAGTGATGTACTGGGCCGTACGCACTACCCTCTGTAGTGACTTGTGGTCGAACGCCGAGCAGTTGCCAYACCAGGCAGCGATGCAAACAGTCACGATGCTCTCGATGGTGCAGCTGTAGGACTTTTTGAGGATCTGAGTACCCATGCCAAATCTTTTCAGTCTCCTGGAGGGATTAGGCATTGTCGTGCCCTCTTCACGACTGTCTTGGTGTGTTTGGACCATGATAGTTTGTTGGTGATGTGGACACCAAGGATCTTGAAGCTCTCGATCTGCTCCACTACAGCCYYGTYGATGTGAATGGGGGCATTCTCGGCCCTCCTTTTCCTGTAGTCCACGATCCTCTCCTTTGTCTTGATCACGTTGAGGGAGAGGTTGTTGTCCTGGCACTACACTGCTAGGTCTCTGACCTCCTATGGTCAGCGCTTACAAGATCCACTAACCCACTGTCAATGATGGTACATCATCCATATTCAGGATTAGCCATCGAATGTTCCCCCTAATTGACAAAGCAACTTCACTTGAAAATGTGCACTGCACACTGCACAATTTTCGGTGCAACCTGTCCACCCAAAATTAAAAGCAGCCATTTCTGTCAGATGTCTTCATTCTTCGTAAAATAGTGTAAAGTTAATATTACACTATGGCATCCAGTCACAACACAGTGTGCTTTTGCCGGCATGCTGGTAAGTAGCTTGCTAGCTAACAGTCACACCACAGATGAAAGGTTACCAGTATCTTTGGTCGTAGGCACTCATGTGACGATGGTTTTAAGGTGGTACATATTTCAATTAATTAAAATAAGACGCTACCATTGGTGTATAACATTTTTGGCTTTATGTGACATTGCTTAAACCAGGAAGTAAATCCTTGGTAATGACTTCCTCCTGAATCCACAGGGGGAGGGGAACCACTAACTTTATGATCAAACTTTATCAATGTAGCAGGTACAGTCATTATTCATACTTGGGTCACCCTACGGTACTTTGAACTGGTTTCATCCAAATATCATCCAATTTGATTTACAAGGCGTTATAACCATACCATAATGCATTATAACCACTTCATAATACGTCGGCTTCAAGTGTTTGAAAAACTGCGTTGTCAAAGTTTCAGATTCAGCTAATATGGAGCGTTCAGCTTGGAAATACGAGGGAAGAAAATTATACACGTTTTAAAAAAGGAAGTATTTAATCGATAACTTGAACTGCTTAACAAAGGATGTAGATAGTCATAGTGCATTGTAACCCACAGTATTATAGCTACTACACTATGACAACTTTACAGTGACGCCAGGCCAACGAATGAACATGACCTGAACATGACCTCAATTTCACAGTCAATTCCATACAGCTTTATTAAGATGATCACTAAATTACGTTGACGGTTTTTATGACAGTGTTGACAGCTATTCCAGTGAGGAGCTCAGAATATGTCTCTGTTTCGTGGGGTGGATGTCAGTTGACAGCTATTACAGTGAGTCGAGATCAGAATATGTCTCTGTTCGTGGGGTGGATGTCAGTTGACAGTTATCAAAATGAGTCCCTCAGAATATGTCTCTGTTCGTGGGGTGGATGTCAGTTGACAGCTATTACAGTGAGTCGAGATCAGAATATGTCTCTGTTTCGTGGGGTGGATGTCAGTTGACAGCTATTACAGTGAGTCGAGCTCAGAATATGTCTCTGTTTTGTGGGGTGGATGTCAGTTGACAGTTATCAAAATGAGTCCCTCAGAATATGTCTCTGTTCGTGGGGTGGATGTCAGGGCCAAATAGATCCTTTCATCACGTCTTCAGTCAGACTGCTATCCTCAGTGTCCAACAGAAACAACAGCTGCCATAGAGGTCAAGGCTATGAAGATAGTGCTACAGACACTAAACAGTCAGAGACAACTATATTTTCAACTCATTCATGCACAGACAGGAACACAATCAGTCAAGTGTGCGACTGTATGTCAAATGTGTAAATACTTTTAAACATATCAAAATTTAATTGGTGTGGCAAAAGCAAACTAATGGACTGTGCTGTATCTTACTCTTTCTAGAGCTGAACCTAGACCCTGGCTCCTCTAGTCCCGTGGTCCTCTAAACCCTACCGCTTAGAAGCTGACTGGACCCCTGCTCTTTTCTAGTCCCTGTCCTCTAAACCCTAACCCTTAAAGCTGACTGGACCCCTGCTCCTCTAGTCCCTGGTCCTCTAACCCTAACCCTTAAAGCTGACTGGACCCTGCTCCTCTAGTCCCTGGTCCTCTAAACCAAACCCTAAAGCTGACTGGACTACTGCTCCTCTAGTCCCTGGTCCTCTAAACCCAAACCCTTAAAGCTGACTGGACTACTGCGCTTCCTCTAGTCCCTGGTCCTCTAAACCCAAACCCTTAAAGCTGACTGGACTACTGGCTCCTCTAGTCACTTGTTCTCCAACCCTAACCCTTAAAGCTGACTGGACTACTGCTCTCTAGTCCTTGTTCCTCCAAAACCCAACCCTTAAAGCTGACTGGACTACTGCTCCTCTAGTCCCTGGTCCTCTAAACCCAAACCCTTAAAGCTGACTGGACTACTGTCCTCTAGTCCTTGTTCCTCCAACCCTAACCCTTAAAGCTGACTGGACTACTGCTCCTCTAGTCCTTTTCCTCCAAACCCTAACCCTTAAAGCTGACTGGACCACTGCCCTCTAGTCCTTGTTCCTCCAAACCCTAAACCCTTAAAGCTGACTGGCCCCTGCACCTCTACTCCCTGGTCTCTAAACCCAAACCATTAGAGGAGACTGGACCACTGCTCCTCTAGTCCCTTGTTCTCCAAACCACTAACCCTGAACCCTTAGAGCATACTGGACCCCCTGCTCCTCTGGTCCTGGTTCTCTAAACCCTAACCATTAGAGCAGACTGGCCACTGCTCCTCTGGTCCTGGTCCTCTAAACCCTAACCCTAACCCTTAGAGCTGACTGGACCCCTGCTCCTCTAGTCCCTGGTCCTCTAAACTTAACATTAGAGCTCCTGGACCCTTGCTCTCTAGTCCCTGGCCCTCTAAACCCTAACCCTTAGAGCTGACTGGACCCCTGCTCCTCTAGTCCCTGGCCCTCTAAAACCTAACCCTTAGAAGCTGACTGACATCTTGCCTACCCTAGTCCCTGGTCCTCTAAACTCTAACCCTAACACTTAGAGCTCCCTGGACCCCTGCTCCTCTAGTCCCTGGCCCTCTAAACACTAACCCTTAAGAGCTGACTGAACGCCCTGCTCCTCTAGTCCCTGGTCCTCCAAACCCAACCCTTAGATCAGGCTGGACCCCTGCTGCCTCTAGTCCCTGGCCCTCTAAACACTAACCCTTAGAGCTGACTGGACCCCTGCTCCTCTAGTCCCGTGGTCCTCTAAACCCTAACACTTAGATCTGACTTGACCCCTGCTCCTCTAGTCCCTGGTCCTCCAAACCCCAACCCTTAGAGCAGACTGGACCCCTGCTCCTCCAGTCCCTGTTCTTCTAACCTAACCCTTAGAGCAGACTGGACCCCTGCTCCTCCAGTCCCTGGTCCTCCAATCCCTGACCCTTAGAGCAGACTGAACCCCTGCGCTCTAGTCCCTGGTCCTTTACGCGTTACACACGGCATATCACATTCAGCAAACCAAACATTCAAATATCCGTTATGGAAGGTAAAATAAAACAAAAACTGGTCTGTGCATCAATACCGGTATATAGTAAAATACGGTATACCACCCAGCCCTAGTTTCAATACTCCAGCACCCTCCCTTTGCGAGGATAACGACACTGAGCATTTTTATAAAATGTTTTCTGAGATTGGAGAACACATTGGAAAGGATCTTAGACAAT
The DNA here is from genome assembly GCF_002910315.2 of Salvelinus sp. IW2-2015. Taxonomy (NCBI): domain Eukaryota; kingdom Metazoa; phylum Chordata; class Actinopteri; order Salmoniformes; family Salmonidae; genus Salvelinus; species Salvelinus sp. IW2-2015. The sequence continues at coordinate 58,673 of NW_019943883.1, forward strand.
TCCTCCATACAGAATCTTTCCCAGATCCTTGTGGACTACCCTCTTCAATTCAAACCACATGTTTTCATTGGGATTCAAGTCCGGAGACTGCGATGGCCGTGGCAAAAATGTTCATGATGCCGTTGAGCTTAACAAGGGCCCCAGGACTAGTGGAAGCAAAATAGTCCCATAACATTAAAGATCCACATTGTATTTTACAGTAGGTACGAGGTTCTTTTCTGCATATGCATCCATTTTTCGACGCCAAACCCGTTACTGGTGTGCGTGGCTGAAAATGTAACTCAGTATTTGTATAATTTATTTCATACAGTCTTTTCTGCTCATCTTTATCAAGGGTGCCAATAATTTTGGACCTGCCTGTATATTTCTCCCATCTGCAACACAGCAAAGCAGAGATAGACGACAGACATGAACATTTATGTTAACAGTCTGTCACAAGAGACCATACTCTAGAGGAATGTGAAGTCACTCTTTCCTACGGCTGGTCTGGACGAGTCGCCCTGCTACCCAAGACGCTTGTTCTGCCAACAGCTGCAGAACAAGCGACCTTGAAGGAAGGGAGGGGAGGGGATTACCGCTTTCATCAATGTTCTCTTTTGYATTTCACACTGGTCTGTATTTGGCCTCGTCTGGTCTGTATATGGCCGTACCCCGCTGGAGCGCAGCTCAAATTGCAGCAGATGTGGTTTGATACTCTACTATGGCGGGGGGGTAATAAAGCCATCGTGCTATGGTGGCTGCGTTTACTTCTAACACCCAGTTTGTGAACATATTGAGGACAAGGTCATTGATGAGGCTTGTAAATAATCCTGTTTTGGTCTACTGTGTGTACCTCTGTCTTTGACTTCCTGACATTGAACCTTAAAAGTCCAAAGGTTTAACAGATCTGTTTGATTGGCTGGTTATGGGGATGTAAATCTTGCTAAAAGACACAATAACTCACCTTTGAATTCATTTATTTATACTTTTAAGAAATATGTTTAATTATACATTTCAGACTTGCTGTAAAAGTAAAGGCATGGACAATCTACACTGTAGAGCAGAGAGATCCGGTGCAGGACAGCACAATATTTTGACCATATTAGTAGACCCTGTCTTCACATTGCTGACATTGGGTACTGTAATAGATTTACCACTGAGATATGGCCTGGAAAAAACAAGCTCTGAATGAGCTGAGCCTTGCACTGGCCTCTCCAAGTCTTTCAAAGGGGACCAGTAGTGTTATGTGGATCCCTGCCACTGCATGTGACATTACACATCCCAATATAGACCTTTACCGTGGGGACATTGTTATGGATTAAATCATGTTACCCAAAGAAAATGCTGTTGTGAGCCAACGGCTCATGCCTGTTGTAATGAAAACTACTTTGTGAGTGTAGTTGTAGTTTTAAAACACCGTTATAAAGCGTACTGGATCAAGACTTTACTTTGCAACCCCATAAAGGCCCAACTGTCAACAAAATATCAGACTTTTAGAATGACAGTAATGACAGTTTAGCATACTTATCGACAGCTGACAGTTAACAAAGCCATCGGGGTTTGGCAACGGTTCTGACAGCTGCAAGGTGTGCAGACTTATGTTCCATCCCAGCTCTATCACAGCAACACCCTATCACAGTTTATTGTGACATAGACAAATTAGCCTACTTATTCGAAATTCCTTTTTCGTGTGTATTACACMATTTTTTCCCCCATAACACAGTCGTGTACATTACACCATTTTTTGTTACGATTTCCAATTTGTTGTGGCTAATATAAGCTAGGTTAACTAAGTGGCTAACGTTAGCTAGGCAAAAGGGTTAAGGTTAGGGTAAAATAACCATTTAACTACTTTGCTTGCATGTTAAGGTTAGGGTTAGCTAACATGCTAGCTAAGTAGTAAGCTAATTGCTAATTAGCTAAAATTGTCAATGATGTGATTCGAACACACAACATTTGGTTTGCTAGACCTTTGCGTTATCCTTCCTGACCACCGCCCTCCTATCGTTTCTGTCTTAAGTAACCTACTGTCTTTATCTGATTGAAAAGCACTGTATATTAGTGTACCGTACACGAAAAAAAAGATATTTTTCACAATAATCTGTGATAGTGGGTTGATCACAGCTCATAGTTTTCATTTAGATGAGCCAGGTGTGTTAGTGCTGGGACTGGTTTAAAGCATGTGCACATTGCCAGCAGGTCTCCAGTCAGGTGGATTGAATCCCGAGCTGACAAGGTAAAAATCAGTTGTTCTGCCCCTGAGCAAGGCAGTTAACCCACTGTTCCCCGGGCCCTGAGCAAGGCAGTTAACCCACTGTTCCCCGGGCCCTGAGCAAGGCAGTTAACCCACTNCCGGGCCCTGAGCAAGGCAGTTAACCCACTGTTCCCCGGGCCCTGAGCAAGGCAGTTAACCCACTGTTCCCCGGGCCCTGAGCAAGGCAGTTAACTCCACTGTTCCCCAGGCGCCAATGACGTGGATCTCTATTAAGCCCCCCGCACCTCGCTGATGTTTAAAACATTTTTTTATTTTTTTAATAAAAAAAATGCGTAAGACACATKTCAGTTGAATGCATTCAGTTGTACAGCTGACTAGGTATCCCCCTTTCCCTTTCCTGTCCC
>NW_019943883.1:66408-102344 GCF_002910315.2 Salvelinus sp. IW2-2015
ATTCCCGGTCCAACAGAATTCTCTCAAGCACACCTTTACCCCTTCCTGTCCAGGTATCGTTTTACCACACCTTTACCCCTTCCTGTCCAGGTACGTTTTACCACACCTTTACCCCTTCCTGTCCAGGTATCGTTTTACCACACCTTTACCCCTTCCTGTCCAGGTACCGTTTTACCACACCGTTTACTCCTTTCCTGTCAGGTATCGTTTTTTAACCACACCTCATTACCGCCTTCCTAGTACCAAAGTGTGAGTTCATTCTTTTACGATACATCCTACCCCCTCCTGCTCAGTGGCTTCTCGATTTTACTCACAACCTTTAACCTCATTCGCTAGTCATTCCAGCGTGTTACGGTTTTACCTACACCTTGTGTACCCACCCTACTCCCCGATCCCAGGTTACGTTTGTACAACACGACACAGTTTTAACCCTATTCCTGTCCATGGTACCCGGTTATTGCCACAAACATCTATACCTCCCTTTCCTGTTCCCAGGCGTATCGCTTGGTTCACCACAACCCTATCAACCATCTCCTGTACACACGATAGTCGTTTTTACCCAACGTTTTACCACACCTTTACACTGCTCACTCCATTATGAGAATCCTCCCTTGGCTGTGAAGTCAGTTTTGGCCTTTGTGGCCTACTGTACAGGCGTGCTCTCTGGCTTGGAATGAAAGGTACGCACATCATTACTTTTACATTGATCTAAGATCTGTTTTGTAATTTCCCCCCCGTAATGGTTAAGTTGAAGATTTGGTAAACTGATTCTAAGGGAAGTTTCTACCCAACTGTCTATCTTAGAAAAACATGCCCCTCAGATGTCAAATATCAAGTATGACACCTCTCTTCCCATTCAAATATCTTTAATGTCATGAACTCCATTGTAATAATCTGCACGTGCGAAGGCTCTCTCTATCCACAAACGCGTCCCGAAAATATGTTGTGTCTCTTAACAGTGGCATCTCGGGCCAAACTTAGCTGTGTGCAAGAGTTGGCTGATAATCACTACAACGGCTTAAACAATAAGCCTMGAATGCAAGACATGAGAACAGCATAGCCCAAGAAATTAAACGATTGTTTGCCTTGCCTGCCTGCTCAACATGTGTCTCCTGCAGCGCCCCCCAATGGAGTTTCCAACAGTGACTTTATTAACACATGACATTGTTGTCACATTGTTGCATAGGTTGGGAGAACATTGTGACAACATCATTTTACTAGTAGGGGATTGGATGAGACGCTGCACCTAACATAAACAGAATGCCACATTAATTTAGCTGAACCAATTGGAAATAACTCCCGTTTTAAACAACAACTGATTGCGGAAGTTTGACAGAAAAGATTCACTGGATATTAAAAGCTGTGAAATTATTGACTTAATTTTTTACTTTTTTAAATAAATTGATACCATGAACACATCTCTTAACAACTACATATCGCAGTAGTATATCAAATCCTAAGGATAAATCGCAGATCTCCAATTTGGAAAAACAAATGAATTGTTTTGGCYACAGGATTGGTGGTTTCTTTTGGTATCATTTGAAAGGGTTACACATGAAGCTTAGACAACACTTTTTGTGAAACAATTTAAACAAGTGTTGTTAGTACCATTCATAGCAGCATTCAAAACACGTGTTCAACATCATTCATATTTATACATTTTACAGTGAAAATGTGTATTTTTACTGTCACAATCCAAGCAACCCACAACCCAAGCACCCTGACACACTGTTCACTCARAAGGCTAGTGGGCAGTGTAACAGGGTTCTTTATGCTTCTACTTGCCAATTCAGTAATCTAACGTTTATGATCGGTTGGTTGAATGTACATGCCAATAAGATGTAAGGCCGTTGGCCACGCTTGTTGCTCGAACGTCAATTCTTCCCTGTCTAATATTTACATACAACCGGAAGGTCATGTTCTAAACTAAATCTCTGTATTCTATTCATGTCAATTACAATGTGTAGAAGTTTAGTACGTACAGCAGCACAGGGTCAGTTTAGTACGTACAGCAGCACAGGGTCAGTTTAGTACGTACAGCAGCACAGGGTCAGTTATAGTACTTTACAGCAGCACAGGGTCAGTTAGTACGTACAGCAGCACAGGGTCAGTTTTAGTACGTACAGCAGCAACAGGGTCAGTTTAGTACGTACAGCAGCCACAGGGTCAGTTTAGTACGTACAGCAGCACAGGTCAGTTTAGTACGTTACAGCAGCACAGGTCAGTTTATACGCTTACAGCAGCACAGGGTCAGTTTAGTACGTACAGCAGCACAGGGTCAGTTTAGTACGTACAGCAGCACAGGGTCATCCACAGAGGTTTGCTCTTGTAGCACGTTAGGGGTTAAATCCCTTGCTCAAGGTCGACCTAGGTTTATATTGTAAATTTCAATTTTTTTAGCTTAGATTAGCTTGATTTAACTTTCCAGGCTCAATGAAACCAACAGAATAGTCCCAAAAGTGCAAACCCAACCCATCTGACACTCAAGGCAGGTTCAAGCAAATTCTAATTTGAACCCAGGTATGGATGGCACCTGAGCAATTTGATGCTATTGTATCGTGTTAAACTTACCGGAGACTAGCATTACTACCACAAGCCTATGCATATAGGCTTTAGTAAAGGATTAATTGACATGTGATGTAAATGAATAGGAATAAATTACTTTATTGTAACTATTCTGTATTCATGTTATATCAGTTTAATTGAAGCCAGCTCAGCTGCTATGCAGTTTACCACAGAGTGTAATAAAAGTGTGAGGCAGCTATATTGCTGWCAGCAATATGAGTGGATAAGATCATTGGGTAGTACTTTCTAATTGTAATTGTAATAAGGCATTTATAATGGATTATAAATAGTTTATTCATCATTTATTAATCATTACTCCCACATTTGTACATGTTAATAAGCTACTTATTCACCCATTTATAAACACTTAACTTTTACAGTATGTCATTATGATTTTGTAAGATGTTTAATATAGGTCCTTATAAAAACCATTTACTAATCATTAGTTAAGTATTTTTGCATAACCTAAAGTGAGGGCTATTTATACTTTACAAACGTTTCGAGTGACCAGTGTAATTGCGCACAAAAAAGACATGCCATTTGTGGACATTCCTGAGGTAGGCTACCTGACGCTCCTTAAATGAATGTCTCAGAATAGCCTAGAACATATCAATGGTAAAAGAATAAGGAGTGTGATGCTCCTTGAAGTGGGAGGGGCTAGTGAGACACTGACACACAGAGATCTCTCATCCAATCCATTTCCTTCACCAGGGTGGTCCATAATTAACTTTTGCTTGGTTGGCACTTTCAACCAGATATAAGGAGGCTGAGGCCCCAGCATCCATAAGTCAGATACCTTCTTCCTCTGTGGTAAGACTMTCTCTCTACCTCCTACGATTTGTATATTTGTCTCATCTTTGCGCTCAGCATCTGTGGTAGTAGCTAACTGCACTGTCTGAATTGAGTTTTACATAAAGAAATGTTTTGCCTGTCTCTTGTAATATTGACAAAATGCAACGWAGTGGCATTGATTTAAAATGTAAAATAATATATGTTTTACTTCAAATCTGGCACTTTAATTCACAGTCAAAAGTGGTGCTCCTGCACTTGTTTGTAAATTGAGGGGGTGTTCTAGAATGTAACTGGGTTTTCAGAGTTATTTATTTAAATTCTTGACAGAATGTCTAGGAAAGTGAGTTGCCAACCAGGAAAATGAAAGTTACCAGTTGCACCTGTAGTTGAATTGGACATGGCTGTAGTGATTTGAGTTGAATGATGCCATTCAAAATGTTTTCTAGCCTTTCGTGGGGGCTAAATGATAAGGCTTTAGAATTTACAACACCCTAATGTTTCACAGGGTCCTCCAAGAAGTAGAAATTCATCTGTAGGAGGGGAAAACGAAGGTGAGACATGGTTTGAATCTTCATATAAAAATGATAAGAATATTCTGTGAGGGGTACCGCTGATCTAACTCTGTTGACTGTGGAGGAAGCACCACAGAGTCACTCTAGATTCTTGTTTAATCTGTTTCCTAGTAATCCGTCACCATGAGTACGGACGCGGARATGCAAATCTATGGCAAGGCTGCCTTGTACCTTCGTAAGCCTGAGAGGGAGAGGATGGAGGCACAAGCCGCACCCTTTGATTCAAAGAATGCCTGCTATGTGACAGATGTCAAGGAGCTGTACCTAAAGGGTTTGGTCACTGCCAGGGGCGATGGAAAGTGTACTGTGACAGTCACAAAACCTGACGGGACTAAGGAGGTAAGCCTGATCTGAAAAGTATTCAAGTTAAAGTTTGTGGAATTACTCTATTTCTTGAAAAAACATCTTTAAAATGATCAAAAACAAACAATATGAAAATCAGTAACAAAAGACAGATTAGTATTTTTTTTGTATAAACAGAATATAACCTTCAAGCACGCAATTTTTCTTACTGCTATTTAAAAATGGCATGAATGRTTGATATTGATTAGTCAAGAATATCCATGTRTGTGTCAATGGGTGATAACAGAGTAGTTGGATTAAATGGCAGTAYGCATTTGAACTAAGGAGCAAAACGCGTACAGTCATGTCCAGTTTGATCTGTGTGTCATGTAGATTTCTGACTGTTTCAGGAAGGAAAAGAGTTCAAAGAAGCAGACATCTATCAGATGAACCCCCCTAAGTACGACAAGATTGAGGACATGGCCATGATGACCTACCTGAATGAAGCCTCTGTGTTGTATAACCTCAAAGAGCGTTATGCAGCATGGATGATCTATGTAAGAAACCTGCATAAACATACACACACATACATCAACATAAGAAATACACACATACAGTACTACACGTACAGTAAATGACCATACGAAATTCACCTTCCGTACTACACATACAGTAAATGACCATAAGAAATTCACACTTCCAGTACTACACATACAGTAAATGACCATAAAGAATTCACACTTCCTGTACTACACATACAGTAAATGACCATAAGAAATTCACACTTCCTGTACTACACATACAGTAAATGACCATAAGAAATTCACACTTCCTGTACTACACATACAGTAAATGACCATAAGAAATACACACTTTGCTCCAAAAGTGACATATTTTGGGGATTTGAAATTGTACAATGACTATGACGTTAAAGTGCTGACTGTCCGCTTTAATTTGAGAGTATTTTCATGAATATCGGGTGAACTGTTTGGAAATTACAGCACTTTTTGTACATAGTCCCCTCATTTTAGGGGACCAAAAGTATTGGGACAAATTCACTTATGTATATTAAAGTAGTAAAAAGTTAATTATTTGGTCCCATATTCTTAGCGTGCTATGATTAAATCAACATTGTTGTTAGATGCATTTGCTGTTTGTTTTGGTTATGTTTCAGATTATTTTGTGGCCCAAATCAAATTAATGGTAAATAATGTATTGTATCATTTTGGAGTCRCTTATTATAAATAAGATTTGAATATGTTTCCAAATACTTCTACATTAACGTGAATTCTACTATGATTACGGATAATCTTGAATAAATCGTGAATAATGATGAGTGAGAAAGTTACAGACGCACAAATATCACACCCCCCCAAAAAATGCTAACCTCGCCTGTTATTGTGATGGTGAGAGGTTAGCATGTCTTGGGGGTATGCTAACCTCCCCTGTTATTGTAATGGTGAGAGTTTAGCATGTCTTGGGGGTATGCTAACCTCCCCTGTTATTGTAATGGTGAGGGGTTAGCATGTCTTGGAGTTATGCTAATCTCCCCTGTTATTGTAATGGTGAGAGGTTAGCATGTCTTGGAGGTATGCTAACCTCCCCTGTTATTGTAATGGTGAGCGGTTAGCATATCTTGGGGGTATGCTAACCTCCCCTGTTATTGTAATAGGGAGAGGTTAGCATGTCTTGGGGCTATGATAAAAGTAATTCTGATTTACTAATCCCCGAATTCAATTGAATCCCTTTCATCCAGACCTACTCTGGGCTCTTCTGTGCCACGGTGAACCCCTACAAGTGGCTCCCCGTGTACGACGAAGAGGTTGTCAACGCCTACAGAGGGAAGAAGAGGATGGAGGCTCCACCCCATATCTTCTCCGTCTCTGACAACGCCTTTCAGTTCATGATGATTGGTACGAGCTCTCATGGGTGGATGGATGGATGGATGAATAGACGGATGGAGGGAGGGAGGGAGGGAGGGAGGGAATCTACTGTTTTCTCATGTCTGTTAGTTTGCTGGGAATTTCATTAGTCTCCAATTGTAAAATGTTCCAAAATGAAATTCATGATGATGCTATGAATTAGAGGTCGACCGATTATGATTTTTCAACGCCGATACCGATACCGATTATTGGAGGACCAAAAAAGCGGATACCGATTAATCGGCCGATTTTTATTTATTTATTTATTTGTAATAATGACAATTACAACAATACTGAATGAACACTTTTATTATAACTTAATATAATACATCAATAAAATCAATTTAGCCTCAAATAAATAATGAAACATGTTAAATTTGGTTTAAATAATGCAAAAACAAAGTGTTGGAGAAGAAAGTAAAAGTGCAATATGTGCCATGTAAAAAAGCTAACGTTTAAGTTCCTTGTTCAGAACATGAGAACATATGAAAGCTGGTGGTTCCTTTTAACATGAGTCTTCAATATTCCCAGGTAAGAAGTTTTAGGTTGTAGTTATTATAGGAATTATAGAACTATTTCTCTCTATACCATTTGTATTTCATATACCTTTGACTATTGCATGTTCTTCAAGGCACTTTAGTATTGCCAGTGTAACAGTCTAGCTTCCGTCCCTCTCCTCGCCCCTACCTGGGCTCGAACCAGGAACACATCGAAAACAGCCACCCTCGAAGCATCATTATCCATTGCTCCACAAATGTCGCGGCCTCTGCATGGGGAACAACTACTTCAAGGTCTCAGAGCGAGTGCCGTCACTGATTGAAACGCTATTAGCGCGCACCCCGCTAACTAGCTAGCCATTTTACATCGGTTAAACCAGCCTAATCTTGGGAGTTGATAGGCTTGAAGTCATAAACAGCTCAATGCTTGAAGCACAACAAAGAGCTGCTGGCAAACGCACTTAAGTGCTGTTTGAAAGAATGCTTACGAGCCAGCTGCTGCCTACCAACGCTCAGTCAGACTGCTCTATCAAATATCAAATCATAGACTTAATTATAACTTAATAACACACAGAAATACAAGCCTTAGGTTATTAATATGGTCAAATCCGGAAACTATCATTTCGAAAACAAAATGTTTATTCTTTCAGTGAAATACGGAACCGTTCCGTATTTTATCTAAYGGGTGGCATCCCTAAGTCTAAATTTTGCTGTTACATTGTACAACCWTTAATGTTATGTCATAATTATGTACAATTCTGGCAAATTAATTACGGTCTATGTAAGGAATAAATGGTCTTCACACAGTTCGCAACGAGCCAGGCGGCCCAAACTGCTGCATGTACCCTGAATCTGCTTGCACGGAACGCAAGAGAAGTAACACAATTTCACTAGTTAAAAGAAAGTCATGTTAGCAGGCAATATTAACTATATATGCAGGTTTAAAAATATATACTTGTGTATTGATTTTAAAGAAAGGCATTGATGTTTATGGTGAGGTACACATTGGTGCAACGACAGTGCTTTTTTCATGAATGTGCTTGTTAAATCATCACCCGTTTGGAGAAGTAGGTTGTGATTCGATGAGAAATTAACAAGCACCGCATCAATTATATGCAACGCAGGACACGCTAGATAAACTAGTAATATCATCAACCATGTGTAGTTAACTAGTGATTATGTTAAGGTTGATTGTTTTTAATAAGATAAGTTTAATGCTAGCTAGCATGGTAGAGAGTGGACAGTAACCGGAAGGTTGCAGATCGAATCCCCGAGCTGACAAGGTAAAAATCTGTCGTTCTGCCCTGAACAAGACAGTTACCCCCTGTTCCTAGGCCGTCATCGAAAATAAGAATTTGTACTAACTGACTGGCCTTGTTAAATAATTAAAATAAATAATTAAATAAAAACCAACCACAATCGGTGTCCAATGCGATTACAGATGATATGAAAACTTGAAATCGGCCCAAATAATCGCCATTCCGATTGGGTCGACCTCTACTATGAATGCAATAATGTACCCATAATGTTGCAGGTATGATGAGCAAATATTTTTTGGTTACAGATAAGGAGAACCAGTCCGTCCTGATAACGTAAGTTTTTTATAAAATACATGACATTAAGAATGACCCCTGGATTAGGCTGTGGTGCAATATTACATCAATGATGTTGGAATATTTGTAATTCATTTACTTCTGTTAGAAAACAGGTCAACAGTGTATCTCTCAACCATATTTCTTATGAACGCCAATCTGACACAATCTGTGACTAAAACCCTCTTTCTTCTCTCATATTAACCAGTGGAGAATCCCGGTGCAGGAAAGACTTTCAACACCAAGCGTGTCATCCAGTACTTCGCCACCAGCGCAGTATCTGGTGCCAAGAAGGAAGTAGACCCCAGCAAAATGCAGGTAGGTTGTGCCTTTTCAGTTTGGTGGCTGTGTAAACTTTTTTTGCAACGGTGAATCCCGTTTCAAGAAAGGGTTAACCAGTTTCTAAGCAACTTGTGTTTGCCTCAATCAGGGGTCCTTGAGGATCAATCATGCAGCTAACCCTCTGCTGGAGTCTTATGGGTAATGCCAAGACAGTGAGTGAACGACAACTCGTCGCTTTGTAAGTATGAAGGACATACTGTGGAAGTGACCTACATTGGGAAAAACATTCAGTAAGTTCCTTATAGTTTAAAAGTCCAACAAAGCTAACATCTTCAGTAGTTCCTTATAGTTAAAAACAGTCCAACAAACTAACATTTCAAGTGTCTATCAAAGTCAAATGTTTGAATTATTTTTGTAGACATATTTCTAACCCCATGCTCTACTACAGGGTAAATTCATCAGAATTCACTTCAAGCAGGCAAACTGGCTAAAACTGATATTGAGACCTTGAGTTGCTTTTGATGTTTCTCAATGCTTTCCTTAATCACACAGAATATTAGGAGCATCTATATCACATAATCTCAATGTTCTCTCTTTCTCATTTCTCTCTCTGCTCTCTCTCTCTTCTCTCTCCTCTCTCTTTTCTTATCCTCTGCGTTCTCTCTTCTCTCTCTCTCCTCCTCTCTCTACCCTGCTTTCTCACTCGTCTCTTGCCTTTGGAATCCTCAATACAAGACCTGAACTGAGAAGTAAACTCCAGAGTGTCCTTCCTCTCCGCCGATTGAGAGAGGCTAAACCCACATCTTACCAGATATAGTCTCTCAGACCTGCTGGAGAAGTCCAGAGTGTCCTTCCAGCTCCCCGATGAGAGAGGCTACCACATCTTCTACCAGATGATGACAGGCCACAAACCTGAGCTAGTTGGTAAGGCAGAGTAGAGGTTAGGGGGAAATTATCCCCATCCCCATCTGGGAAATCTTCTCCAGCATCACCCCAACATCAACATTATGTGAAAATTGTGCATTTCTATGTTTTGTACTAAAACATATAGAGGAAGTGTTTCCAATGACATCATCAACCAATTAGTAGACAACTCGTAGATTCAAATCACATGATGCACATCAATGATGTCATTGGAGACAATTGTCTTCCTCCTTTTTTAACTACAAAACAAACACGCCATTTTCATTTTTGTTGATGTTGAGGTGGTGCTTCATTTTCGTTTGAGGTGATGAGGAAGGAAGATACTGAGATTATAAATATTTTAGACATTTCTCAACAAAAAAAAAATCATAGTCCACACTATTAACACTATTACAATGAGTACATCCAAGAAAACAAGACATCTAGACATGGGTCAGGTCTTAATATATCTTTCATGGGAAAGACCTATCAAGTAATGCACTGTGATGCACTACTCTAGGAGCCTCAGTCCAGTCTTTTGATGCTATTTATTATATACTACATATATCCCTGAGTCCATCGACTGACTAAAGGAGGGAGAGATACCGTAAAGGTAGGACAGTGGAATTCTACGAGATTTAACTGAGAAGCCGTTCTCCGTTGTCCACAGAAATGACGCTCATCACCACCAACCCCTACGACTATCCTATGATCAGCCAAGGTCAGATCACTGTGGCCAGCATCAACGACAAGGAAGAGCTGGATGCCACAGACGTGAGTTATACAAAGGGTTAACCAAACTCTAGACATGGAACGGGTAGGAACATTGTGCAATTCYAACTTGGTGACAGCTGGGCACCTTTGAGTTAGTTARACATGTGTCTCAAGGCACTCGTCATGCCTCCACACTTCACCTTTAGGTAAAGTAAGACATCCACAAGAGAGTGGCACTAAATGTCCTGTGGAACTGTGTAAAACTGCTTTTGTGCTGCCACACAATAGTGTTGGCCAAAAGTAATCATGTGGAACAGAAAAGCCAGTAAATTCTATCTATCCCATTTGTTCTGGAGTGAGCACAGAACTGTAGTGTACTGTAACTGAGCAAACTACTGTTGAGTTCATCACTGTTATACTTCCTCTCTAATTCCAGGATGCCATTACAATCCTGGGCTTCACTAATGATGAGAAGATGGCCATCTACAAGTTGACAGGAGCTGTAATGCATCATGGCAACTTGAAATTCAAGCAGAAACAGCGTGAGGAGCAGGCCGAGCCAGACAGCACAGAGGGTGAGTCACACTCATAGATATACAGTTGAAGTCGGAAGTTTACATACACTTAGATTGGAGTCATTAAAACTTGTTTTTCAACCACTCCACACAATTCATGTTAACAAACTATAGTTTTGGCAAGTCGGTTAGGACATCTACTTTGTGCATGACACAAGTCATTTTTCCAACAATTGTTTACAGACAGATTATTTCACTGTATCACAATTCCAGTGGGTCAGAAGTTTACATACACTAAGTTGACTGTACCTTTAAACAGCTTGGAAAATTCCAGAACATTATGTCATGGCTTTAGAAGCGTCTGATTGGCTAATTGACATCATTTGAGTCAATTGGAGGTGTACCTGTGGATGTATTTCAAGGCCTACCTTCAAACTCAGTGCCCCTTTGCTTGACATCATGGGAAAATCAAAACAAATCAGCCAAGACCTCAGAAAAAAATTGTAGACCTCCACAAGTCTGGTTCATCCTTGGGAGCAATTTCCAAATGTCTGAAGGTACCAAGTTCATCTGTACAAACAATAGTACGCAAGTATTAACACCATGAGACCACGCAGCCATCATACCGCTCAGGAAGGAGACGCATTCTGTCTACTAGAAACTAACGTACTTTGGTGCAAAAAGTGCAAATCAACCCCAGAACAACAGCAAATGACCTTGTGAAGATGCTGGAGGAAACAGGCACAAAAGTATCTATATTCACAGAAAAACAAGTCTTMTATTGACATAACCCCAAAGGCCGCTCAGCAAGGAAGAAGCCACTGCTCCAAAACAGCCATAAAAAAGCCAGACTATGGTTTGCAACTGTACATAGGGACAAAGATCATACTTTTTGGAGTATCTGGTCTGATTACCACTGCTGGCTTGCTTCTGAAGCTAAGCAGGGTTGGTCCTGGTCAGTCCCTGGATGGGAGACCAGGTGCTGCTGGAAGTGGTGTTGGAGGGCCAGTAGGAGGCACTCTTTCCTCTGGTCTAAACAAAGATCCCAATACCCAGGGCAGATGATTGGGGACTACGTAGCCTTGTTGTCAGGGTGCCGTCTTTCCGAGGATGGGGACGTATAAACGGGGTGTCCTGATTCTCTGAGGTCCATTAAAGATCCCATTGGCAGCTTAATTCAGTAAGACGTAAGGGGAGTGGTTTAACCCCGGTGTCCTGGCTAAAATTCCCAATTGGCCCCTCAACCATCACGGTCACCGTAATAATCCCAGTTTACAATCTGGCTATTCATCCCTGCCTCTCTGCCCCTGGTGAACTATTCCCCAGGGTCGTTGCTGTGCGAAATGAGATACGTGTTTATCAGTCAACTTTACCTGGGTAAAGATAACGGTACAGTATAAAAAAAATATAAAACAAAAAAAAAATGAAACAAAACTAAAACATTGTTTTGGTCGCATATATGACCTATTCGTTAGTGTTTGGAGGAAAAAGGAGGTACGCTTGCAAGCCGAAAGAACAGCACTCGATCAGCTGGTTGAAGCACGGTGGGGTGAAAGCATTCATGTTGTGGGGGTTGCTTTTGCTGCAGCTTCAACTCAAAAATTAGATGGCAATCATGGGGGGGAATAATTATTGTGGACTATATTGAAGCATACATCTTCTAAGACCATCAGTCGATTGTGAAGTTAAAGTCCTTGTGACTGCAAATGGGTCCTTCTAAACATGGACCATGACTCCAAGCATCATTTGCAAAGTTGTGGCAAAAATTGGCTTAAGGACAAGAGAAGTCACGGTTTGGAGTGGCCATGCACAAAGCCCTGGCCTCAATCCTATTGAAAAATGTTGTGGGCAGAAACGGGAAAAAGCGTGTTCGAGGAAGGAGGCCTACAAATCTGACCCAGTCACACCAGCTCTGTCAGGAGGAATGGGCCAAATTCACTCAACTTCATTGTGGGTAGCTTGTGAAAGGCTACCCGAGACATTTGACCCAAGTTAAACAATTAAAAGGGAATGCTGACCAAATACTAATTTAGTGTATGTAAACTTCTGACCCACTGGGAATGTGATGAAAGAAATAAAAGCTGAAATAACATCATTCTCTCTAACTATTATTCTGACATTTTACATTCCTTAAAAATAAAGTGGTGATCCTAACTGACCTAAGACAGGGAATTTTTACTAGGATTAAATGTCAGGAAATGTGAAAAACTGAGTTTAAATGTATTTGGCTGAGGTGTATGTAAACTTCCGACTTCAACTGTACAATGTGTAAAGCGTTAGTCCCATTCCCCAAAGTATAAATAGAAATGGTAAAACAGACAGTACCACATGAACGTCAGGTAGGAGATACATGATGGAGTCTAAATTCCAACCTCCACAAATTATTTGAAACAATGGTTGAGGATGAAATTCAAAACTTATCCCACAAAAGAGTTGGACAAACTATTTTGTCAGTGTAACATCAGAAACAAGCGATCTGAGTGCCTGAGTCTGTTGATGTTGGTTCTATCTCCAGTGGCTGATAAAATCGGCTACCTGCTGGGCCTGAACTCAGCTGAGTTGCTGAAAAGTCTGTGCTACCCCAGAGTGAAGGTTGGCAACGAGTACGTGACCAAGGGACAGACTGTGCCTCAGGTAAGGTAGTCAAACCAGTGTCAACCACTTTCTGAGCACCGGAATTCTGTTGGGGAAGAGTGCATAGCTTTTTCTTTTTACAGTACTTTTGTTTTTCCAAGCGCTTATCACCTCATTACTAGACATGATCAATATCTCATGTATTCATTTGAGGTATTATCTTTGCAGGTTTATAATGCAGTCATGGCTCTGGCCAAGTCCATCTATGAGAGGATGTTCTTGTGGATGGTCATCCGTATCAACGAGATGTTGGACACCAAGAATCCAAGGCAGTTCTATATCGGTGTGCTCGACATTGCCGGGTTTGAGATCTTTGATGTGAGTATGAGACCAGAACAAGACAATTAGTTGKGATTGAGAGGGATTACAGCMTTGTACGATGAAATKATCMCTTTTGAAATTCCTTCAACAGTACAACAGCATGGAGCARCTGTGCATCAACTTCACCAATGAGAAACTGCAACAGTTTTTCAACCACACCATGTTCGTCCTGGAGCAAGAGGAGTACAAGAAGGAGGGAATTGTCTGGGCCTTCATTGACTTCGGCATGGACTTGGCTGCCTGCATTGAGCTTATTGAGAAGGTAAGCTGTCTGTGAGGATTTATAATGGACCACAACAGCAAAGATCATGGCGAGTGATGTGTGATATATTATCACAGAGGTACAACGTATCTGACGATTGAGAACTTAATATGTCTCCATATATGTGACCCTAAAGGAATAGAATCCTATAATAGCATGTTTGCTAAAGGAATAAATGTCTCTTAAATCTCTTTTCGTAAAGCCATTGGGCATCTTCTCCATCCTTGAAGAGGAGTGCATGTTCCCCAAGGCTTCAGACACTACCTTCAAGAACAAGTTGAACGACCAGCATCTTGGCAAAACCAAGGCATATGAGAAGCCCAAACCTGCCAAAGGCAAGGCAGAGGCCCACTTCTCTCTCGTACACTACGCCGGCACTGTGGACTACAACATCACTGGCTGGCTGGAGAAGAACAAGGACCCCCTGAACGAATCAGTTCTTCTGATGTATGGGAAGGCCTCAGTCAAACTGTTGGCTGCCCTGTACCCTGCTGCCCCACCTGAGGGTAAGACTAGCATCACGTCAAAATATTTAACTAAGTACCAGTTACAACTCAGACCCACATTTTCCTTAAAGGAATATTTCAGGATTTTGGCAATGATACCCTTTATATACTTCCCCAAAGTCAGATGAACTTGTGGATACCATTTCTATGTCTCTGTGTCCAGTAAGAAGGAAGTTAGTTATGTTTCTTATCTATCCTGCTGCCTAGCTACTTTAACATAACTATAGACCCAGTCGGTATTAGATAGAACGTCACCGCCCCACCCGCCWGTGGGGAAAACAACATATGGTTACCTAGGTTACCCCATTGGCTCAAAGTAAACACTTGGCCTTTTTCAAACTAAATTTACATTTTGTCTGCTTGTGTTAGTCAATTACAAAACACCATTTATGCAAAGTACAACATGTGTAAAGATTTATTTTCAACATTGCCTGCTCCAGAGTGTTCTGACTACTTAAAATAATGTAATATTGTAGGGCTTCCCTCATGCCCCTTTTCATGACGTTGCTAGCAGCCACATGAGTGAGTGGATGCTAGTTAGCTACCAACCTAGACCAACAATACAAAAACAGACTATACAGCCTCTGGTAGTGAGTGGTGTTACAAAACAGACTTTACTGAACTAGTGAAATGTCTTACGGGTGATTAAATGTTTTCCGAAGCTACGTGTAGCCTAATTGGACACCAGGTCCCCACATTTCCCACACCGTATAGCCAGAAACCACAAGGCTCTTCTTGCAGGATCTATTTCCCTGTGGGAGCATTGTGAACCATCCAGGTCTGGATYTTTGACCTGGTTACAACACGGGAAGCTTTTCGGGATGTTTTGTTATTTCTGTATAACAAAAGATTTTACACCGGGGATCAATGGGATGTTTATTTTTGTTTTCCCCAATTTGTGGGTGTGGTCGATGGGGAATTCAGTATTATTACGTTTATATTGACTGACGATATGTACATATCTACCTCAATGACCTTGTACCCCTGCACATGGACTCGTGTATATAGCCAAGTTATTGTTACTCATTGTGTATTTCTACACGTAACTTTTTCTATATTTTTCTCTCTGCATTGTTGGGAAGGGTTCACTGTTGGTCTACAACTGTTGTTTAAGAAGCATGTGACAAACACAATTTGATTTGACTTTGAACGTATCACTATTTCTCAGGGTTATTTAGATAAGAGTGTTTATCGAGTTTATAGTTATCTTTTACTTTTCCCTCATTTGAACAGATACAACCAAGAAAGGAGGCAAGAAGAAGGGTGGTTCCATGCAGACTGTGTCCTCCCAGTTCAGGGTGAGCTTTTGAAATGTGGATATTCAGTCCTTCAAAAGGAGCCTTGACGATGATAAATKATTTCTRAGGAAATGGTTTGTAACCCTCTTACAGGAGAACTTGGGCAAGCTGATGACCAACTTGAGGAGCACTCATCCTCACTTTGTGCGCTGCCTGATCCCCAACGAGTCAAAGACTCCAGGTGTATATTGAGTTAAATAGGACATCTTATCAGTACAGTWTCACTAACCTTAACCATCTGAATCTTTAACCTGTTTATGAATATTAAAATAGACTTGGTTTGTTTTACCAGGTCTGATGCAGAACTTCCTGGTTATCCACCAGCTCAGGTGTAATGGTGTTCTGGAGGGTATCAGGATCTGCAGGAAGGGCTTCCCCAGCAGAATCATCTATGCTGACTTCAAGCAGAGGTACAGGCATCAACAGCAAGTGCACACACTCACACCCACATCACACCACAACACACACACACACACCACACCACACACACACACACACACACACAACACACACACCACACACACACACACACACACACACACACACACACACACCACACACACACACACACACACACACACACACACACGACACACACACACTACACACAACACACAACACACACACGACACACACATACACCACACACACACACATCAGGCTCAGGGATTGACATGAACTTTTTTAGCAACTTATCCTACTTCGGACAAGCAGGACTGATTTTTATTTATCCAAAGGGCTCAAGTCACTTAAAAAAGAATCTGTGAAACCATGGGCCAAAAAGGTGACTGGAAGCTGTGTTGTATGATGATGCAAGGAACCACTGAGAGCTGTGTTGTATGATGATGCGAGGAACCACTGAGAGCTGTGTTGTATGATGATGCAAGGAACCACTGAGAGCTGTGTTGTATGATGATGCAAGGAACCACTGAGAGCTGTGTTGTATGATGATGCGAGGAACCACTGAGAGCTGTGTTGTATGATGATGCGAGGAACCACTGAGAGCTGTGCTGTATGATGATGCAAGGAACCACTGCACCATTGCCATTGCTGGTCTCTGATCCCATGTATTATATCTCCTGGCAATGTGGCCATGAGCAAGGCACTTAACCCACAACAACTGACAGGAAACAGTGGAGATCTTGACAGCATAGGAGTTACTTGTCAATTAGGCTTTTCTAATAATATTTTATTTACGCTGTCTGAATTACATTGCCAGTATTGAATAGAGGAGAGCCCAGCTTTTCCAACGGTGTCAGAATAATTTCTCAAAACCCCATTTTTAGCACTTGAGGAAAAACAGGAGTATGCAGCATTGGTTTCTGCACACCCGTATCAACTGCGTGTTACCATTTACGTTTATACGGTATTGACGGTGGAACGCTTTTTAGGATATCAGACATGACAATTGACATTAATACATGGTAAGATTAGGAGGCAGTGATTAGGAGACAGTGATTAGGAGGCAGTTATTAGGAGGCAGTGATTAGGAGACAGTGATTAGGAGGCAGTGATTAGGAGGCAGTGATTAGGAGGCAGTGATTAGGAGGCAGTGATTAGGAGGCAGTGATTAGGAGGCAGTGATTAGGAGACAGGATTAGGAGACAGTGGTGCCCCCGGTGATGCGTTGGGCAGATCCAGCACCCTCTGGAGAGCCCTGCGGTTGCGGGCGGTGCAGTTGCAAACGGTACGGTTGCCATACCAGGCGGTGATACAGCCCGACTGGATGCTCTTAGTGCGCAACCCATATACCTCAGTGTGCACAACCAAATCGCATCCAGAGGACACTTCGATCAAATTCTTCTGAGTAGTCTAAATGCTTGATATTGTGATCTTTTTCAATTCTCCATTCTGACAACTTAAATCTATAATCGCTTGTCCCCCCAAAAATGTACTTGCCGGACAAGTGCCCTGAGGATTACCATTTACGTCATTTAACCAACCTATTGCAACTTGACACGTGTTAAAAATGTCTCCTCATTCAGGTATAAAGTACTGAATGCCAGTGTYATCCCAGAGGGCCAGTTCATGGACAACAAGAAGGCTTCTGAGAAGCTGCTTGGGTCCATTGATATAAATCACGAGGATTATAAATTTGGACACACCAAGGTCAGTCAAATATCCCCAGCCATGGCTGACAACAAAACACAACAACAAAAATGTAAACCACAATGTAACTAATGGAGTATAAAAGGTGGAAAAACATTGTAGTGTATTTGTTTTGTTTTTCAAAGTCAAACATGACTAATAATATAGAAGAAAAACTAAATCAGTCTACTGGTGTTGTTCCCCTCTTTTGATTCAACCCTTTCTATGTGTTACCACTGTGGTTCCATTGACCATGTTAACCTGTGTCAGGTGTTCTTCAAAGCCGGTCTGCTGGGTGTCCTGGAGGAGATGAGAGATGAGAAGCTAGCAGCTCTGGTCGGCATGGTCCAGGCTCTCAGCCGTGGATTCCTCATGAGGAAAGAGTTCACCAAGATGATGGAGAGGAGGTGAGAAATAGTAGACATTTTGGCAAAGCTTTCTGTGAACCACCTGTATGTAATGCATTATGATTACATACTGTATATGATGTGAGTTGATCAAAATGAGAAACAAAGTTTGGAAAGCTGTTMAATTTTCCTTTAAATTTGTGCCTCATGAACTTAGCATAACCTGTCAGTCCTTAAATCAAGAACGGTGTCTATGAATTTACGAAGGGTTGGGCAATTCCATGGAAACGGAAACTCCGACTTTTAACTTTAAAAATGTATGTCAAACAAAAAACGTTCTCAAAATTTAACAAGCCATACTAATATATGCACAATGACGGCTTTCAAGAATGTATACAGCAAATAAAACATGTAAAATGTACTTGAAAAACTGTGCCTTTGCAAATTTTGGTAATAGAATTACCGTAAAATCTAATTTCGTTTTATTCTGGTAACTAACTTTGTATTTGCACAGTTCTTCCTGTGAATGTGTTTTTGTAAAATGTGTCCTTGTGCATAGAGTTGTATGGTTTCTTCAACTTTGAAATCAATAGTTTTCGTTTAGTAAATATTTTAAAGTGAAAAACCTTCCATTATCATGCCTGGTTACAACTGTATACCAAAAGTGGGACGGGGCTCCATTTTTTTAAATTCTTTGATTCCTAGAATGTATCTTTAAAAAAGCATGTCACTCACCATGCCACTCTATCCTTTCTGTCGACCAGAGAGGCCATCTTCTCCATCCAGTACAACATCCGCTCATTCATGAATGTGAAAACCTGGCCATGGATGAAGTTGTACTTCAAGATCAAGCCCCTGCTGAAGAGTGCTGAGACTGAGAAGGAGCTGGCCAACATGAAGGAGAACTATGAGAAGATGAAGACAGACCTGGCCAAGGCTCTGGCCAAGAAGAAGGAGTTGGAGGAGAAGATGGTGTCCCTGCTGCAAGAGAAAAATGACCTGGCACTCCAAGTCACATCTGTGAGTGAGCAACAACCSTCAAAGGGAACATTTACAAACACACGCACACACCACTGTGAAAGAAGTATGTGGCTAACTCACACATTTTAATAGCCCATGAATATATTTAATCCATGTATATTGATTTGCTCTGATCTATAACTAAATGAGTCTATTTTTATATACAAGTGAGGCCTCTGATTTTTTCTCCTGTTCTGAAACCAGGAAGGTGAGAATCTGAACGATGCGGAGGAAAGGTGCGAGGGGCTCATCAAGAGCAAAATCCAGCTGGAGGCCAAACTCAAAGAGACAACTGAGAGGCGGGAGGATGGAGGAGATGAATGCTGAGTTGACTGCCAAGAAGAGGAAGCTGGAGGATGAGTGCTCTGAGCTGAAGAAGGACATTGATGACTGGAGCTCACCCTAGCCAAAGTGGAGAAGGAGAAGCACGCACTGAAAACAAGGTCTCGTGTTTTTACCAGAGACAGTCTAACCACCAAACAATAATAACTCAAATATTAGCTAAACAGAATGGAATTCAGTCGTATTGTGGGATGCAGAATATATATCAAACTAAATCTCCCTTTATGGTGAAGAGCCAAAAGACTAATTTTAGTTTGGGGGTTTTCAGGTTAAAAACCTGACGAGGAGATGGCGTCTTTGGATGAGAGTGTTGCCAAGCTGACCAAGGAGAAGAAAGCCCTCCAAGAGGCCCACCAGCAGACACTGGACGACCTGCAGTCAGAGGAGGACAAAGTCAACACTCTGACCAAAGGCCAAGACCAAGCTGGAACAGCAAGTGGACGACGTGAGTTTGAAATTTTGGCCATGATAGTACGTGAGATGGTATTATCTTCAGTTGTTAAGATTTGAACAATATGGTTTTTATCTTATAGCTTGAGGGTTCTCTGGAGCAAGAGAAGAAGCTCCGTATGGACCTTGAGAGACCAGGAGAAACTGGAGGGAGATCTGAAAACTGGCCCAGGAGTCCATAATGGACCTGGAGAATGACAAGCAGCAGTCTGATGAGAAAATCAAGAAGTAAACACAAACAAATACGACAGTATTACTGCTATATTGATTAAAAATAATGTTGTTCTTGACTAATTCTTGTAATTATGAATGACCATTTGCATGTGATTCTTAAAGTTAACTGAATGGCATGATACTCTCTCTTTACACTATCAAACCAAAACTCTGCAATCTACGTGTTTGTGATTCTTAGAAAGGAGTTTGAGACAGCCAGCTCCTCAGCAAGGTTGAGGATGAACAGTCTCTGGGAGCTCAGTTGCAGAAGAAGATCAAGGAACTCCAGGTACAGTACAGGATCTCAGCTCCAGTACAGGAAAGCCCACACCTGAATCATTTCCTTCATTTCCTGAAAACAATTAATCTGGTAGCATACATTTTTCCTGGTGCTTCTTACTGTTGCTTCTAACTATTGTAAAGATGGTGCTTCTTACCGTTGTGGTTTGGTTCCTGCATGGGAAACTTCTACTGAATATATTAGTGGAACTGGCTTAGTATGAACACAATTAAATTGTTTCAACTGCATTGTAGTGTTCATCCCCCTGCTCCTGCCCACTGTTCTAGGCCCGTATTGAGGAGCTGGAGGAGGAAATTGAAGCTGAGCGTGCTGCCAGGGCCAAGGTTGAGAAGCAGAGGGCGATCTCTCCAGGGAACTTGAGGAGATCAGCGAGAGCTGGAGGAGGCGGAGGCGCCACTGCTGCTCAGATTGAGATGAACAAGAAGCGTGAGGCTGAGTTCCAGAAGCTGCGTCGTGATCTTGAAGAGTCCACCTGCAACATGAGGCCACAGCCGCCGCTCTGCGCAAGAAGCAGGCCGACAGTGTGGCTGAGCTCGGGAGCAGATCGACAACCTGCAGCGCGTCAAGCAGAAGCTGGAGAAGGAGAAGAGCGAGTACAAGATGGAGATTGATGACCTCTCCAGCAACATGGAGGCCGTCGCCAAGGCTAAGGTGAGTATGATGTTTTGATCAAGCAGTGTTGAGGAGGGTCATCTACATTACCATTCAAGAGAGCTGAAGTGACAGGAGTCCCATATATAAAGTAATGATGGAACATGTTTCACTAACAGGGCAATCTGGAGAAGATGTGTCGTACTCTTGAGGACCAGCTGAGTGAGCTCAAGACTAAGAATGATGAGAATGTTCGCCAGGTCAACGACATCAGCGGACAGAGGGCCAGACTCCTGACAGAAAACGGTACCATCCTCAACAATGAACAACAAACTGATGCTTTCCTTCAGTAAAACACAATAACGTATTGGGGGCTATATCCAGATAGTCCAGTCCACAATAGTTTCTAGTGTAATATTCACCACATAACATTGCCCTACGATACCTAAAAATACATTTTCAATCTTAGGAGGTCAGAGACCCCATTAACGAGATTTCCTCTATCCCTGCAGGTGAGTTTGGACGCCAGCTGGAGGAGAAGGAATCCCTGGTGTCTCAGCTGACCAGAGGAAAACAGGCCTTCATCCAACAGGTTGAGGAGCTGAAGAGGCAGATTGAGGAGGAGGTCAAGGTAAGGGACAAAAAACGGATACCACGACCACAGAGTTTATAGCCATATCTTCATATATGACGGTGACTACGCCATCCTCAGAGACTTCTACTGTCATTTGTTTTACTATCTCTCTAATATCTCTTTGTCTTTCTCTTTCTCTCTCACAGGCTAAAAACGCCCTGGCCCACGGTGTCCAGTCTGCCCGCCATGACTGTGACCTCCTGAGAGAGCAGTTTGAGGAGGAGCAGGAGGCCAAGGCAGAGCTGCAACGTGGTATGTCCAAAGCAAACAGTGAGGTGGCTCAGTGGAGGACTAAGTATGAAACTGATGCCATCCAGCGCACAGAGGAGTGGAGGAGGCCAGTGAGTCACACGCAACAGCAAAAACACAAATATAGCGTGTGGATGGTGAGGGTCCATATATATGTAACATTCCTATACCCTCTGTCGTCCAAAGGAAAAAGCTGGCCCAGCGTCTGCAGGACGCCGAGGAAACCATTGAGGCGACCAACTCCAAGTGCGCATCCCTGGAGAAGACCAAGCAGAGGCTGCAGGGAGAGGTGGAGGACCTCATGATTGACGTTGAGAGAGCCAACGCAATGGCCGCCAACCTAGACAAGAAGCAGAGGAACTTTGACAAGGTGAAAATAAATAAACCTCACGCTAGGTTGAACATTTCTGTCTGCTATATGATCAGTTGTGGTATAATTGTAGCATTTTTCTGATTCAAAACTCTTCATCAATTACTTGTAATGAAAATCTCATGGATTCCTCTAGGTCCTGGCAGAGTGGAAGCAGAAGTATGAGGAGGGTCAGGCTGAGCTGGAAGGAGCTCAGAAGGAGGCTCGCTCTATGAGCACTGAACTCTTCAAGATGAAGAACTCGTACGAGGAGGCTCTGGATCATCTGGAGACTCTGAAGAGAGAGAACAAGAACCTGCAACGTGAGCATTTGACAGCAGTTTTACGTGGCTCATGTTTGAGTAGGGTTTTGAAAATGTAGGAAACTGTAACCATCAATTTCTATTACACCATTTTAGAATGGAATAAAATATCAGTTTTTGAACCTGTAATTTGAAAAACCCAAGGAAGCAGGAGCAATTAGATTTTCAAGACATATGAACTACTGAGTAAATAATGATTCATTATTATGATTCAATGTCAGCTTCAGTGCGTTGGGATATCTACTGAAAATCTCCCAAGTCTAAACTGCTCCTGTGTTTGTGTGTGCAGAGGAGATCTCTGACCTGACTGAGCAGATCGGAGAGAATGGCAAGAGCATCCATGAGTTGGAGAAGGCCAAGAAGACCGTGGAGACAGAGAAGTCTGAGATCCAGACCGCTCTGGAGGAGGCTGAGGTACAAACTGCCGCTGTTTGATGGGAAAAGCAGTGTAACAATAGCCAATGCCAGCTACATTACAATGCTCCCTGTATTGGTGTTTATTGTAGTTATATATATTTAGTTCCTCGTGTTATTCACATCCAAATGTATTGAACACAATTTACCCAACTTCTTCTCTTTGTCCAGGGAACACTGGAGCACGAGGAATCCAAGATTCTGCGTGTGCAGCTGGAGCTGAATCAGATCAAGGGTGAGGTGGACAGGAAGATCGCTGAGAAGGACGAGGAGATGGAGCAGATCAAGAGGAACAGCCAAAGGATGGTCGACTCCATGCAGAGCACCCTGGACTCTGAGGTCAGGAGCAGGAATGACGCCCTGAGGGTGAAGAAGAAGATGGAGGGAGACCTGAACGAGATGGAGGTCCAGCTGAGCCACTCCAATAGGCAGGCCGCTGAAGCCCAGAAACAGCTGAGGAACGTCCAGGGACTGCTCAAGGTAAAGGGACTGGGAATCAGGCTCAAAATCTGAACATGGGAGGGATTTGTTTGTGAATCTGTAGAAAAGAATACAACAGAAGAATTGAATAGTGTTGACTAATATACTGTAGAAAGGTAGGGATATTGGGAAATTCTTACCAATGAACAGTTCTATCACCAATCCTATCGCCTCTACCTCCACAAGTCCTAATGAACCTATGTCATGTTGAACCCCAGGATGCCCAATTGCACCTTGATGACGCTGTCCGTGTCTCAGAGGACATGAAGGAGCAGGCAGCCATGGTGGAGCGCAGGAACGGTCTGATGGTGGCTGAAATTGAGGAGCTGAGAGTTGCTCTGGAGCAGACTGAGAGAGGCCGCAAAGTGGCTGAGACTGAGCTGGTAGACGCCAGCGAGCGAGTTGGACTGCTACACTCCAGGTACGGCTCTAAGCCATTTCTCATTAAACTCAACCAAGCATACCTGTCTGCCTTGTAAGTTCTCTTGAGATTCAAACAAAGGGTTTTGTTTCATCCTCCAGAACACCAGCCTTCTGAACACCAAGAAGAAGCTGAGACTGACCTGGTGCAGGTGCAGGGAGAGGTGGAGGACATCGTCCAGGAGGCTAGAAATGCAGAGGATAAGGCCAAGAAGGCATCACTGACGTGAGTCTTTATGATCTATTGAATTACATCCAC
Organism: Salvelinus sp. IW2-2015; assembly: GCF_002910315.2. Taxonomy (NCBI): domain Eukaryota; kingdom Metazoa; phylum Chordata; class Actinopteri; order Salmoniformes; family Salmonidae; genus Salvelinus; species Salvelinus sp. IW2-2015. Next base: position 90,546 of record NW_019943883.1, read on the forward strand.
TTGATTTGTCACCAAGGGCCAATGGTAGCTGGGCTGGTTTACAACAAACAAAGATCTCAGAGGGACGTTATGATTGGTGCCAGTTGGTACATAAATTAAACACACTACCATTTCAGGCGGCCATGATGGCTGAGGAGCTGAAGAAGGAGCAGGACACCAGCTCTCACCTGGAGAGGATGAAGAAGAACCTGGAGATCACAGTCAAGGACCTACAGCACCGCTTGGATGAGGCTGAGAACCTGGCCATGAAGGGAGGCAAGAAGCAGCTCCAGAAACTGGAGTCCAGGGTGAGTTGACAGCAGAATGGATTAGGGTGGATTATGTCTTGCATAGCCATACTTCGAAATCACATTGTCGTCACACCTCCTTTGGAGGTCTGGATAATTTTGTATTAGCCGAAACGCCTAGAATGGAAGCTCCAATTTTATTGGATGTTACATTTCCAGAACCCTCCMCCCAAATGAAGGCATTACAACTCCTTTGAACACTCTCTGCCCAAGCAAGTAATTTGATTGTTTTGGCGCGTTAGTGAGGCGTCACTGATTTACACCAGGTTTCCACCCTTTTTTTAGCAACTTCATGCCATTTTTATCAGGCTTTCCGATTCGGGAAGTCTGGTTCTCAATGAGGCTAGGGTGGATTGAAAGACTGATTGCTGGAAATGTATTTGGTTATATACAGTGCATTCGGGAAAGTTTTGCAGAACCCTTTACTTTAACATTTTGTTACGTTACAACTCTAAAAGGGATTCAATATTTTTTTCATCATCAATCTACACACAATACCCCATAATGACATCACAATACCCCATAATGACATCACAATACCCCATAATGACAAAGAAAAAACTGGTTTTTAGAAATGTTTGCTAATTTATTATAAATAAAAAAGCTGAAATATCACATTTACATAAGTATTCAGACCTTTTACTCAGTACTTTGTTGAGCACCTTTGGTAGCGATTACAGCCTCTGGTCTTCTTRGGTATGACGCTACAAGCTTGACACATATGTATTTGGGGAGTTTCTCCCATTCTTCTCTGCAGATCCTCTCAAGCTCTGTCAGGTTGGATGGGGAGCATCGCTGCACAGCTATTGTCAGGTCTCTCCAGAGATGTTCGATCGGGTTCAAGTCCGTGCTCTGGCTGGGCCACTCAAGGACATTCAGAGACTTGTCCGAAGCCACTCCTGCATTGTCTTGGCTGTGTGCTTAGGGTCGTTGTCCTTTTGGAAATCCTGAGCGCTCTGGAGAAGGTTTTCATCAAGGATCTCTCTATACGTGGTCCCGTGTGGCTCAGTTGGTAGAGCATGGCGCTTGCAACGCCAGGGTTGTGGGTTCATTCCCCACGGGGGGACCAGGATGAATATGTATGAACTTTCCAATTTGTAAGTCGCTCTGGATAAGAGCGTCTGCTAAATGACTAAAATGTAAATGTAATACTTTGCTCTGTTCATCTTACCCTGACTAGTCTCCCAGTCCCTGCAGCTGAAAAACCTCTCCACATCATGATGCTGCCACACCATGCTTAACCGTAGGGATGGTGCCAGGTTTCCTCCAGATGTGACGCTTGGCATTCAGGCCAAAGAGTTCAATCTTGGTTTCATCAGACCAGAGAATCTCATGGCACTGCCAACTGTGGGACCTTATTTGGACAGGTGTATGACTTTGCAAATCACGTCCAATCAATTGAATTTACCACCGGTGGATTCCAATCAAGATGTAGAAACATCTCAAGGATGATCAATGGAAAGAGGATGCAGCTGAGCTCAATTTCGAGTCTTATAGCGAAGGGTCTGAATACTTAAGTAAATAAGATATTTATGTTTAGCTTTTTAATACATTTGCAAACAGTTCAAATAACCTGTTTTCACTTTGTCATTATGGGGTATTGTGATGTCATTATGGGGTATTGTAATGTCATGATGCGGTATTGTGTGTAGATTGATGAGGATAAAATAAGGCTTTAACGTAACTAAATGTGGAAAAAAGGAAAAGGGTCTGAATACTTTCCGAATCCACTGTAAAAATACACAGGASCATTGACTTTCTGTCAATAACCCATCTAGATCATGAAAATCTGTTATCATTACAATGAAAATTGATGAAAATTGTAAAAGTATATAGGAACAGACAACAATTTTGCCTCCTTGACTGAGTAGAAGAATCGACCTCTGTTTAACAAAGATTTGTTATATCTGATTTCACCCCCTCAAACAAATGCCTACGTTCATTTCTTCCACACAAGGTGCGTGAGCTCGAGACTGAGGTGGAGGCCGAGCAGAGAAGAGGTGCAGACGCAGTCAAGGGAGTCCGCAAGTATGAGCGCAGAGTCAAGGAGCTCACTTACCAGGTAGGAGAAATCGCCTTCTTCAAACACTTCCCACTGGGCACACTGGTTAAATCGTTTCCACGTCATTTCAATGAAAATACGTTGAACCAACGTGAAATAGATGTTGAATTGATGCCTTTGCCCAGTGGGTTGACACAAACACAGACAGGTTTGTGCATACAACTATGGGGCATTGATTATTTGATCTTGTCCCACAGACTGAGGAGGATAAAAAGAACGTTGTCCGACTTCAGGACCTGGTAGATAAGCTGCAGATGAAAGTGAAAGCCTACAAGAGACAGGCTGAGGAAGCGGTGAGCAAGTCAAATACTCTCGAAGCACACTTTCAAAAACACATTATTTCCCGAGTAGACATTACAAGTTGAAGAAAGTGTTTGCTACTGCACATCAGCCACCAATGACTCAATTGATAGTGCAAGTAATTGCTGAAGAAATKATGCACATTTCTGMGTTACTCCTATGTCTATGTTTTATCAACTTGAAGGAGGGGGACTAGTCTAGTGGTCGTGCTGGATCACATACAGCTTTTTATTTAAGTATTCACCCCGCTTGGATTTTCCCCCCACATTTTGTTGTGTTACAAAGTGGGATTGAAATAGTTATTTTTTGGGGAGGGGGGGGTCACAAACTCTCCATAATGTCAAAGCAAAAAGATGCCAAACAAAAACCATTGATTTATAAAGTTTAACATAGCATACAACTCTATGCACAATTACTATTTTTAACAATTTACACAATAAAACATTAAAAGAAATACACATTTACTGGACAAACTGTGCAGATGCAAAGTTTGGTAAGAGAATTACGGTAAAATGTCCATCAGTTTAAATCCGTTTAATTCGGTCCATTTGATTTCAATCAACTTTTGATTTGAACATAACTTGCCRTACATATTTGCCCATGGTAGAAGTGGTCAGAAAGTTACTTTTTGGAACTGAATGTCAAAACATTATGGMGATAGAGGTATTCAAAGTTGACCTATTTTGACCCCACTACCATGAGACAGCCATGTGTTTTCCTCATTGGAAAAGATAAATGGTCGAGTTTGATATCATTGGAAAGCTTACAAACTATTATATAATTTGTATGGTGTATCAATACACCCAGTCAATACAAAGATACAGGCGTCCTTCTTAACTCAGTTGCCGAAGAGGAAGGAAACCGCTCAGGTATTTCACCATGAGGCCAATGGTGATTTTAAAACAGTTACAGACTTTAATGGCTGTGATAGGAGAAAACTAGATGGATCAAAAATATTGTAGTTAATCCACAATACTAATATAATTGACAGAGTGAAAAGAAGGAAGCCAGTACACAATATTCCTAAACCTGCTTCCTGTTTGCAACAAAGGCACTAAAGTAAAACTGCAAAAAATGTAGCAAAGGAATCAACTTTTTTTCCGGAATAAAAAGTGTTAGGTTTGGGGCAAATCAAACCCAACACATCACTGAGTACCACTCTCCATATTGTCAAGCATGATGGTGGCAACATCATGTTATTGATATGCTTGTCAACGACAAGGGCGAGGGAGATTTTTTCAGGGGGAAAAAATGGAATGGAGCTAAGCACAGGCACAATCATAGAGGGAAAAACTGATTCAGTCCTGCTTTCCACCAGACACTGGGAGACAAATTTACCTTTCAGCAAGACAACCTAAAACATAAGGTCAAATCTACACTGTAGTCGCTTCCCAAGAAGACAGTGAACATTCCTAAGTGGCCTAGTTACAGTTTTGATAAATATTTGCTTAAAACATCTATTGTCAGACTTGAAAATGGCTGTCAAGCAATGACCAACAACTAAATTGACAGAGCTTGAAGAATTTTTTGAAGAATAATATGAATAGAATGACTTAAATGTAAATGTAAATGTAATAGGTAAATATTGCACAATTCAGATGTGCAAAGCTCTTATAGACTTAGGATAGCCAAAAAATACTCTAATTGTAATTGTTGCCAAATGAATTTGTTTATAGCATGTCTTGACTCAGGGGAGTGAATACTTATCGAGTCAAGATATAGTGTTTTATTTTTCAATCATTCTTAAAAGATGTTCCATCACATATATAATCAAATATATAATCATAAAAGTTAATTTACAAAATATACCCCAAAACGCAATTACAGTGGGGAGAACAAGTATTTGATACACTGCCGATTTTGCAGGTTTTCCTACTTACAAAGCATGTAGAGGTCTGTAATTTTTATCATAGGTACACTTCAACTGTGAGAGACCGGAATCTAAAACAAAAATCCAGAAACTCACATTGTTAATGATTTTTAAATAATTAATTTCGCATTTTATTGCATGACATAAGTATTTTGATCACCTACCAACCAGTAAGAATTCCGGCTCTCACAGACCTGTTAGTTTTTTCTTTAAGAAGGCCTCCTGTTCTCCACTCATTACCTGTATTAACTGCACCTGTTTGAACTCAGTTACCTGTATAGAAGACACCTGTCCAAACACTCATCCAACAGATTCCAACCTCTCCACAATGGCCAAGACCAGAGAGCTGTGTAAGGACATCAGGGATAAATTTGTAGACCTGCACAAGGCTGGGATGGGCTACAGGACAATAGGCAAGCAGCTTGGTGGAGAAGGAAACAACTGTTGGCGCAATTATTAGAAAATGGAAGAAGTTCAAGATGACGGTCAATCACCCTCGGTCTGGGGCTCCATGCAAGATTTCACCTCGTGGGGCATCAATGATCATGAGGAAGGTGAGGGATCAGCCCAGAACTACACGGCAGGACCTGGTCAATGACCTGAAGAGAGCTGGGACCACAGTCTCAAAAGAAAACCATTAGTAACACACTACGCCGTCATGGATTAAAATCCTGCAGCGCACGCAAGGTCCCTGCTTAAGCCAGTGCATGTCCAGGCCTGTCTGAAGTTTGCCAATGACCATCTGGATGATCCAGAGGAGGATATGGGAGAAGGTCATGTGGTCTGATGAGACAAAAATAGAGCTTTTTGGTCTAACTCCACTCGCCGTGTTTGGAGGAAGAAGAGTATGAGTACAACCTCAAGAACCACCATCCCCAACCGTGAAGCATGGAGGTGGAAACATCATTCTTTGGGGATGCTTTTCGCAAAGGGGACAGGACGACTGCACCGTATTGAGGGAGGATGGATGGGGCCATGTATCGCGAGATCTTGGCCAACAACCTCCTTCCCTCAGTAAGAGCATTGAAGATGGGTCGTGGCTGGGCCTTCCAGCATGACAACGACACGAAGCACACAGCCATGGGCAACTAAGGAGTGGCTCCGTAAGAAGCATCTCAAGGTCCTGGAGTGGCCTAGCCAGTCTCCAGACCTGAACCCAATAGAAAATCTTTGGAGGGAGCTGAAACTCCGTATTGCCCAGCGACAGCCCCGAAACCTGAAGGATCTGGAGAAGATCTGTAGGGAGGGTGGGCCAAAATCCCTGCTGCAGTGTGTGCAAACCTAGTCAAGAACTACAGGAAACGTATGATCTCTGTAATTGCAAACAAAGGTTTCTGTACCAAATATTAAGTTCTGCTTTCTGATGTATCAAACTTATGTCATGCAATAAAATGCTAATTCATTACCTTAAAAATCATACAATGTGATTTTCTGGATTTTTGTTTTAGATTCCGTCTCTCATAGTTGAAGTGTACCTATGATAAAAATTACAGACCTCTACATGCTTTGTAAGTAGGAAAACCTGCAAAATCGGCAGTGTATCAAATACTTGTTCTCCCCACTGTATGTCATTCATTTGGAATGGATAACATTGCTTTGTTCATCATCAACAATAATTCACATATTTGCCAGTTTTATGTACAATTAATTAACACTTTGTGTGATGATCCTTTCTCCTTCTCCTTTCCAAGACAGTTTGAAGAATATTTCTCGATAAATAATGTAATGAGAAATCATACCACATAATGAAAACAAATCAAAATGTTAGCAGTTGAACTGAAAAAAACAGATTCCATATGGTTTTGCATATGTTCCAGACAATTTTGTGTAGATCGTTGACAATTGTTTTAAATTTTAAACCATTTTAATAACACTTTGTAAAACAACATTTGAAGGTGGGTGAATACTTACAATAGGCACTGGAGGCAGTGGTTTGATGCCCAGTTACACCACTCACCTTCTCTGCTGTATCATCTATCTCCATATATACAGTGCAATCCTAAATCTGTCAATAAAAAAACTTTAAAATACCTTTAAAAAAAATCATATTAATTTTCTACCTGAAGTTTCAAACTTTGAATGCTGAAGTAGTGCTCTCCCTCTCTGTTCCTCACACAGGAGGAACAAGCCAACGGCCACATGTCTAAGTTCCGGAAGGTTCAGCATGAACTGGAGGAGGCTGAGGAGCGTGCTGACATCGCTGAGACTCAAGTCAACAAGCTCAGAGCCAAGACCCGCGACACTGGAAAGGTACAGTACTGCTGTTAAACCTACACCTGACTCATGCTCAGATATGACCACATCAATACCACCTATGATTCGGTCTTCACAGAAGTCAATAAATCCTCTTACACTCAATGAAACGTATTTAAGATACACTATATACACAAAAGTATGTGGACACCCCTTCAAATTAGTGGATTTGGTTATTTCAGCCACACCAGTTGCTGCCAGGTGTAGAAAATCCATGCACAAAGCCATGCAATCTCCATAGACAAACATTGGCAAAACTGAGGATCTCAGTGACTTTCAACGTGGCACAGTCATAGGATGCCACCTTTCCAACAAGTTAGTTTGTCAAATGTCTGCCCTGCTAGATCTGCCCTGGTCAACTTTAAGTGCTGTTATTGTGAAGTGGCAACGTTCTAAGAGCAACAACGGCTCAGCCGCAAAGTGGTAGGCCACACAAGCTCACACGTAGCGTGTAAAAAAATATTCTGTCTTTGGTTGCAACACTCACTACCAAGTTCCAAACTGCCTCTGGAAGAAACGTCAGAACAAGAACTGTTCGTCGGGAGCTTCATGAAATGGAGTGTCCACATACTTTTGAATATATAGAGTATATATTGCATGTTCATTGTTAATACTGATCCTTTATTTTCTTTCCTCTTACAGGGAAAAGAAGTTGCTGAATAAACAAGAGAAGCAGTTGCTGAATAAACAAGATCAAAGTCTTATATCATTTTCCTGTGTTGCATAAAATATGATTTTCATGGTGAAAATGATTGTTGATTAAAAACGTGTAGGCCTACATACCCCTTGTGACGGTGGACTTATTACTCAGCAAACAGTTTTTGATACCATAAAAATATTGTAATTTGTACCATGTTGTATTCTGGGATTCCAACAGCAACAAAGCGGGCACCCCAACAAAGGGGTCATTTTTTGGGGGGTGTGGGATGAGCTGTGGGATGAGGCTGGAGAAATGTAAACCACTTTCAAATTCATAGACAGCTATGGATTCAAGGACTTACCATCCATAAATCAAAATGATCGTTTGACAGTGAGAGTAATTTGCCTATTCCTAGTCAATTTGACAAAAAGACGTGCTCTGTTGTTGTTTTGTTGTTACATGTAGTACCTTTAAAGTTATGAACAGCAGCTTATGTCCCAAATGTTCTACCATAAGAAGGTGCTATCCTAAAGTGCTATAGCATAGGCTATTCTCAATCAGAGCTTTATGAGAGATAGAACAACCACTATTATTTATTTACTATTATTTTATGAGGCAAATATAGCAGCTATTATCCATTTCTGAGGACGGTAGACTGCTTCTATCCAGCCCATGTTGTATAACCTAAAAGCCAATTTATGCTTGATCAGAAAATGGGGTTGGAGGGCTCTTATATGGAGGGTGTGATGCAATTGCGGAGCCTCCGGACGTATGCAGAGGTCAAATTGAGCTCCATAGTCGCCTTGCGACTCCCAAATGTCTTAACAATGCTGAAGGGCTCTGTATAGCTCCGCATTGACGTGATTGGTTGACGGTAGCTGGGACAACAGTTCCTGAATAAACACAAACACACTTCCTTGACAACTTCCTTCACAACAGCTCTGCGCTGCTCTGCGAAGCGCAATAAGTATGAATGTCCTGACTTCTGCAGAGGCTGTATCACCGTAAATGCTGTCAGACTGTTCCTCATCACTGTCACTAATCCATCATGTGTACGCCACACAGGCATTGGGAGAATCTCAATGGCATACCTCTCGTGTCCTCTCGCCTCGCTTCCTTCTCAAAAACCCATTGGAGGGGCCTCCTCTGGCTTTCATATCCAATGGGTTTAGAGAATGGTGGCGAAAGTGAGAGGGCGCGAGGAGAAGGAAATTGAGATTCTCCCAGACACACACACACACACACACACACACACACACACACACACCACACACACACACACACACACACACACACACACACACACACACACACACACACACACACACACACACACACACACACACATACAAACCTGTTCCATACTGAAGCCCTCCACCAGAAAGGAGTATTATATAATATTTGCCTGAACTTAGCCTCTGCCCAGGCTTTCAACATTACATTTCGTCATGATTCGTCCAGCTGTAGCATTCTAGTTCGCTGTTTTTATTTTATTATTATTGGCCAATAGGTGGCGATACCATCATATCATAATGTTTAATTGGTACATAATCATGATAGGACAAAGGTTSACATCGCCCCAACCCATATTTGAAATWACTTTACATAAAAAGGAAATGAATCTCTGAATGATATTCACTAAATAACAGAAACACTGCCAAATACAATTCAGTATTTCAATCTCATCCATGAACACACTAAGAACATTCACATAATGTTCCAGTCTAGTATAGAAATCGCCTTCGTTTTATGACGACAGCATCGGCAAGACACCAGTTCAAAAGGTTGACAATAGAACCATGACAGTGTATTACCGTAAAACCAGCACAACTACAGTCGTGGCCAAAAGTTTTGAGAATGACACAAATATTAATTTTCACAGTCTGCTGCCTCAGTTTGTATGATGGCCATTTGAATATACTCCAGAATGTTATGAAGAGTGATCAGATGAATCGCAATTAATTGCAAAGTCCCTCTTTGCCATGCAAATTAACTGAATCCCCCAAAAACATTTCCACTGTTTTCGTGATTTGCACCTGTTAAAAATACGATAATGCCCTTGAGGCCAGCTTGATTCGCTATATTTGTCACGAGCGTCGTCTTGAAAATGACCGGACCAAGGTGCAGCGTGGTGAGCGTACATTTTTCTTTATTTTTAAATGTCGCCAACAAAACAATAAACAACGAAAGGAACGCGAAGCTCCGTAAGGCTATACATGCATTAAACGAAGACAACATCCCACAACTAGGGTGGAAAAACAGGCTGCCTAAGTATGATTCCCAATCAGAGACAACGATAGACAGCTGCCTCTGATTGGGAACCACACCCGGCCAAAAACATAGAAATATAGAACATAGAATGCCCACCCAAATCACACACTGACCTAACAAAATCGAGACATAAAAAGGCTCTGCGTTCAGGGCGTGACAATATTTGTATAAAGTGCAGCAGCATTAAGTGTAACAAGCCAGTCTCCTTCATCAATGAGTATAGAGTATAGATACTCTATATATATCTATATATGAGTATAGAGTATAGATGAGTATAGATACTACAAGCAACCTGTAGTATCTATAATACAGGAAAAAAGTCAGGTCACTCAAGGTTGAATATGGTAGACTACAAATTTCGATACATATTCACCTAAACAACCATACCATAAACAATTGGTCTCATAGGAATGTCTGTATGACATGTATGGACCTTATAAAGTCTTTATATAACAGGAGTTACAAGGAAATCAATAATAAGGAATTTGAATTATTTTTCAATTATTTAATAAGGAATCTAATTCCGTTTTGTGATTAGCTGTGGGGTTAAGCAGAAGGCGTTTATAGTACTTCTGATCGGCAAGCATTTCTTACATTTTCTCAACATACTTGCATGTGTCCTGTACTACAATACTAATCAATATCATCCCTCTAATCAGAGTTTTTTTTGTAAGGCTCTTATCATTTATCAACTGCTCTAATGCTAATCTCTCTGAGGAAGAAATTATTATTAATTCTATATCTCTTATGATTGTTCTGTTGTAAAGTTTGATCAATTTAGCTTTTTACAAGTTTACAATAAGTAATGATCCAGGCTGTATCACAACCGGCCGTGATTGGGAGTCCCATAGGGCGGCGCACAATTGGCCCAGCATCATCCGGGTTTGGCCGGTGTAGGCCATCATTGTAAATAAGAATTTGTTTTTAACTGACTTGCCTAGTTAAATAAAGGTAACTTTATTTTTATGATAGACGGATTAAAAGTGGGGGGAATAAACTTGCTCTTTGGTTTAAAAACAGGTGTAGGAGGTATTTTTTTGAGTGCGGACCAGCTAAAGAATTTTGGAATCCTATTATTACCTTTTCTGAGGGCAGTGGCCACAACTTTCATATCAGGTTGTACAACATTTTACTCTACTATTGTAATGTTGTTCTTCAGGACAGACATCCTGCAAAGACACCCAGCTCTGASATATTGCTATAAAACACCCTCCATCTACAGAAGATGGTTAGCTTCACCTCTGTCCTTTGATTATTGGTAGATATTGGAAATCTGTAATATCAGTCTGGAATGTTCTCTATCCAAATCCACAGTCAATGTGATTAGGAATGGTCAAGAAATATCGATAATATTGGTATTTTTTTCAGTCTAGCTCACCATTTTAGAATACAACATTCCAGATGATCACACAAAATAAAAAATTATTCAAAGTTATACTGCCCCCCCAAAAAATCCACCCTCATTCTGTCTGTTGTTCTGATCCACAGGAGGTTGGCTAAATCCACGCTACTGTTGATACCTCTGTTCGGAATCAACTACATCGTCTTTGCCTTCATCCCTGAAGACATCAACACTCGAATCAGGATGGTCATTGACCTGATTCTAGGATCCTTCCAGGTAGGATGGTCTAATCATAACTTTGATGATCTTCATCAGATGACACTCATAGGACTTCATGTTACACAATACATGTATGTTTTGTTTGGTAAAGTTCCTATTTATATCCAAAATCTTAGTTTACATTGGCGCGTTATGTTCAGTAGTTCCAAAACATCCGGTGATTTTGCAGAGAGCCAATCAATTTACAGAAATACTCATCATAAATGTAGATGATAATACAAGTTATACACATGGAATTATAGATATACTTCTCCTTAATGCAACCGCTGTGTCAGATTTCAAAAAAATTTACGGAAAATGCAAATCATGCAATATTCTGAGACGGAGCTCAGAACAAAAGCAATTAGCCGCATGTTGGGTCAACAGAAACCAGAAAATATGATAAATGTTTCCTTACCTTTGATGAACTTCATCAGAATGCAATCCTAGCAATCCCAGGTCCACAATAAATGTTTGATTTGTTCGATAATGTCCGTTATTTATGTCCAATTAGCA
>NW_019943883.1:105762-110328 GCF_002910315.2 Salvelinus sp. IW2-2015
TCCTTACCTTTGATGAACTTCATCAGAATGCAATCCTAGCAATCCCAGGTCCACAATAAATGTTTGATTTGTTCGATAATGTCCGTTATTTATGTCCAATTAGCTACTTTGGTTAGCGCTTTTGGTAAACAATTCCAAAGTCACAAAGCTATAACGTGACGAAATGTCCAAAAGTTCCATAACAGTCAGTAGAAACATGTCAAACGATGTACTGAATCAATCTTTAGAATGTTGTTAACATACATCTTGAATAACGTTCCAACCGGAGAACGATTGGTGGAAGATGAGCGTGGAACGGAGGTCCTCCTCATGTGAACGCGCATGTGAAAGCATGGTCAGCTCGTGGCAGTGATTACTCATTCCTGTCTCCTTCAGCCCCCCTTCACATTAGAGTCATCAGACAAAGTTCTATTGACTGTTGACATCTAGTGGAAGCCGTAGGGAGTAAAAACTCATCAATATTTCACTGTAATTTCAATGAGAGCTTGGTTGAAAATCTGCCACCTCAGAAAAAATTCAAACAGGAAGTGGAACTTCTCAGGTTTTTGCCTGCCATATTAGTTCTGTTATACTCACAGACATAATTTAAACAGTTTTAGAAACTTTTAGAAACTTCAGAGTGTTTTCTATCCAATACGAATAATAATATGCATATATTAGCAAATGGGACTGAGGAGCAGGCAGTTTACTATGGGCACCTCTGTGCACCTTTCATCCAAGCTACTCAATACTGCCCCTGCAGTCATAAGAAGTTAAGGGAGATGCAGAATGTACAGTCGTGGCCAAACGTTTTGAGAATGACACAAATATTAATTTCCACAAAGTTTGCTGCTTCAGTGTCTTTAGATATTTTGTCAGATGTTACTATGGAATACTGAAGTATAATTACAAGCATTTCATAAGTGTCAAAGGCTTTTATTGACAATTACATGAAGTTGATGCAAAGAGTCAATATTTGCGGTGTTGACCCTTCTTTTTTCAAGACCTCTGCAATCTGCCCTGGCATGCTGTCAATTAACTTCTGGGCCACATCCTGACTGATGGCAGCCCATTATTGCACAATCAATGCTTGGAGTTTGTCAGAATTTGTGGGTTGTTGTTTTCCACCCGCCTCTTGAGGATTGACCACAAGTTCTCAATGGGATTAAGGTCTGGGGAGTTTCCTGGCCATGGACCCAAAAATCGATGTTTTGTTCCCCGAGCCACTTAGTTACCACTTTTGCCTTATGGCAAGGTCCTCCATCATGCTGGAAAAGGTATTGTTTGTCACCAAACTGTTCCTGGATGGTTGGGAGAAGTTGCTCTCGGAGGATGTGTTGGTACCATTCTTTTTTCCTGGCTGTGTTCTTAGGCAAAATTGTGAGTGAGCCCACTCCCTTGGCTGAGAAGGAACCCCACACATGAATGGTCTCAGGATGCTTTACTGTTGGCATGACATAGGACTGATGGTAGTGCTCACTTTTTTCCAGATGGTAGTGCTCACTTTTTTTCCAGATGCCCCAACAATTGTAAAGGGGATTCATCAAAGAAAAACGACTTTACTCCAGTCCTCAGCAGTCCAATACCTGTACCTTTTGCAGAATATCAGTGTGTCCCTGATGTTTTTCCTGGAGAGAAGTGGCTTCTTGCTGCCCTTCTTGACACCAGGCCATCCTCCAAAAGTCTTCGCCTCACTGTGCATGCAGATGCACTCAGACCTGCTGCTGCCATTCCTGAGCAAGCTCTGTACTGGTGGTGCCCCAATCCCGCAGCTGAATCAACTAGGAGACGGTCCTGGCGCTTGCTGGACGTTCTTGGGCGCCCTGAAGCCTTCTTCACAACAATTGAACCGCTCTCCTTGAAGTTCTTGATGATCCGATAAATGGATGATTTAGGTGCAATCTTACTGGCAGCAATATCCTTGCCTGTGAACCCTTTTTTGTGCAAAGCAATGATGACGGCACGTGTTTCCTTGCAGGTAACCATGGTTGACAGAGGAAGAACAATGATTCCAAGCACCACCTCCTTTTGAAGCTTCCAGTCTGTTATTCAAACTCAATCAGCATGACAGAGTGATCGCCAGCCTTGTCCTCGTCAACACTCACACCTGTGTTAACGAGAGAATCACTGACATGATGTCAGCTGGTCCTTTTGTGGCAGGCTGAAATACAGTGTAAATGTTTTTAGGGGATTCAGTTCATTTGCATGGCAAAGAGGGACTTTGCAATTCATCTGATCACTCTTCATAACATTCTGGAGTATATGCAAATTGCCATCATACAAACTGAGGCAGCAGACTTATATTTGTGTCATTCTCAAAACTTTTGGCCACGACTGTACAGTAAGTCACCATATACTAAGGCCTACATGCTATATTATTGCATGGAGGCCTTAGTTCTGGAAGGATCCTAGAATCAGGTCAAAGAAGGATCCTAGATTCAGGTCAAAGACCATCCTACCTGGATGGATCCTAGAATCAGGTCAAATTGACCATCCTACCTGGAAGGATCCTAGAATCAGGTCAATATTTTATCTCTATTTCTGCTTTTTGTGACTCCTCTCTTTGGCTGGAAAAGTGACTTGGCTCTGACCTAACATAATCGTTTGTGGTGCTTTCGTTGTAAAGCCTTTTTGAAATYGGACACTGTGGCTGGATTTACAACAAGTGTATCTTTAAAATGGTGTAAAATACTTGTATGTTTGAGGAATTTTAATTTTGGGATTTCTGTTGTTTTGAATTTGGCGCCCTGCAGTTTCACTGGCTGTTGACGAGGTGGGACGCTACTGTCCCACATACCCTAGTGAGGTTTAAGGCAGCATAATATAAACTGTGCTAGGGCTGTGTGAACTTTCACTAGRCACTGTGTAATGTTTCAGTCTGTAAAAAGTGATCACATTATGCAGGACCAATATATGTGTGTTGTGTTGCTGACTAGAACGGTCTTGGAATCTCTGACCTTGGCAGTGAACTCATGGGTACACATAAAATGGCAAAGTTGGTATTGTAATGTATAATTTCCATGGTCATTTAACATCGGGCTGACTGAACGATATTGAATTCAAAAAATATAAAATACAATGTAAGAAACTTTTTTTTTTACGTATGCATCAGTGTGCACATTTTGGGGTGTTCATCTCTTCATTGACTGCAAGGCTTTCTGGGTAAGCACCGCAGTTCACATACAGCTTCATCTACATTTGTTTTGCTTGGTTTAGGGACATTGACCTCCATGTTGAGTCTTGTCTATCTGAATGTTAAAACCCACGTTTCTCTTTCCTCCTCCCACTGTTTCTGTTTTGAGGAGCAGCGGTTGAACCCTAAAGTAGAAGTGGACATGCCTTTGGTTCTTCTACATCGACCCCGAGTTTGAAGAGGACGCACTTACGTTCCATGTTGACGCCCATCACCTTTTCCGAAGCCAAGGAAGGACAGAACGTGTCCCTCTCCAGAAGTGTATATCTGACCAAACTCTATTGGAAATGCAAATTGACTCATGGTAAATCATTATCATGTTTGTCATTTCTTTACCATTTGTGGGCATAATCTCGGTTAACGCAGAACTAAAATCTAACATAATTTGGTCAGATGTTCATTAGCCATTTATTCAGTGGTATAAAGTAACTAAATAAACAAATTTTGGGGGGGTATCTGTTCTTACTAGTTATATTTCTGACAACTTTTACTCCAATATATTCCTAAAGAAAATATATACATTTTACTCAAATATTTTCCCTGACACCCAATTCGTTACATTCGATTGCTTAGCAGGACAGGAAACTGGAACAATTCATGCACTTGTCAAAAGAACACATGGTCATCCCTACTGCCTCTGATAAGGCGGACTCAATAAACACATGGTCATCCCTACTGCCTCTGATAAGGCAGACTCAATAAACACATGGTCATCCCTACTGCCTCTGATAAGGCGGACTCAATAAACACATGGTCATCCCTACTGCCTCTGATAAGGCGGACTCAATTAATACATGTATACACATGCAAAAGTATGTGGACACCCCTTCAAATTTTTCAGCCACACCCGTTGCTGACAGGTGTATAAAATTAAGCACACTGCCATGTAATCACCATAGACAAACACATTGTTCTATTTTTTATTTGTAAAAAAATAATTTGAATCCAGTTTGTCATTCCAGAGTATTTTATGTGGTTGTTGACAAAAATAATATTTCAATCCATTTGAATCCTAATTTGTAAGACTATAAAATGTGAACAAATCCAAGGGAGTTAGGCACTTTACGCCCCTGGAGGAGGTGGTTTGATCCCCCGTCCCTCCACTCACTTTCTCTACTGTATCATCTGTCTCCCTACATACTTTGCAATCCTAAATTTGTCAATATAAAAAATAAAAACTTAAATACTTATAAAAAAATCGTATTAATTTTCTACCTGAAGCTTCAAACTTTGAATGCTGATGTTGTGCTCCCTCTCTGTTCCTCACAACAGGAGGAACAAGCCAACGGCCACATGTCTAAGTTCCGGAAGGTTCAGCATGAACTGGAGGAGGCTGAGGAGCGTGCTGACATCGCTGAGACTCAAGTCAACAAGCTCAGAGCCAAATCCCGCAG
>NW_019943883.1:113740-120163 GCF_002910315.2 Salvelinus sp. IW2-2015
TGGTAAACAGATGAGTGATGGGCTGGAGAAATGCAACCAATCTGAAATGTATAGACTGAGCTATGGATGCCTATCTAAAATGAACCCTTTACACTTGGGGGGTATTGACCTACAGTATATGGAAAGACCCAGATTGAAACATTTCATAAAATAAATAAAGAGAGAAGGAAGCATATGCATAACCATGGTAGCATTTGAAAGGGAACACTGGAGATTATGGTGAAATTCTCAGAACAAAGTTCTCAGGAACAGACTGGATTACACATTATCACTGGTGATCAGACTACGTAAACATACTGTAAATGTGGTGGTGGAAAAATGACCCAGATGTCACTTGACTAAAAATGAAGATACCTTCTGTGGAAGACCAGGGGGTTTGGTCAAGACGTTTAGACATATCAGATACAGACAGAATTGGTCAAGACGTTTAGACATATCATTTACAGACAGAATTGCATTAGCTCAGTTTCAAGGGTGTTTATTTAACTACTAAACAAAAAGGACTCCTCCAGGATACTGTTCTCTGGGCTCCTGCTGTATCCAATAGAGAACAAAACCCAACTCCCTCCGTTATCTCTGGTACTCCAAACTATACAGGAGTAACCTCTCTTCCCCAGTACCCACCCACATGTTCTGCCCAGCTGGTGAGCAATCAGCCCTTGATTACTCACCAACCACAATCAGCCTCAATTATTCCTGTCGGAGAGCCCGTCGAGACCTGGCACGTCCAGCAGAGGGAGCTATCGCTGTGTCTTGCTTGACTCCGTCTGTCACCAGGCCTCAATGAGTCTCCACTGGGTGCCACACTTCCTTTTCAAGAAATGACTCAAATAAAATTGAGACACCCAGAAAATTACAACTTGAGTAAAAGTAAAAGTCTCTGGTTTTCAATGTAATAAATCATTTCAAATTCCTTATTTTATGCTAATCAGACGGTACATTTTTCTTGTTTTTTCAATTTAATTTTACCGACAGCCATGGTCATATTCCAACACATCATTTACAAACACAGCATTTTGTGTTTATTGAGTCCACCTTATCAGAGGCAGTAGGATGACCATGTGTTTATTGAGTCCACCTTATCAGAGGCAGTAGGGATGACCATGTGTTTATTGAGTCTGCCTTATCAGAGGCAGTAGGATGGACCATGTGTTTATTGAGTCTGCCTTATCAGAGGCAGTAGGGATGACCATGTGTTTATTGAGTCTGCCTTATCAGAGGCAGTAGGGATGACCATGTGTTTTATTGAGTCTGCCTTATCAGAGGCAGTAGGATGACCATGTGTTTATTGAGTCCGCCTTATCAGAGGCAGTAGGGATGACCATGTTGTTTATTGAGTCTGCCTTATCAGAGGCAGTAGGGATGACCATGTGTTTATTGAGTCTGCCTTATCAGAGGCAGTAGGGATGACCATGTGTGTTATTGAGTCTGCCTTATCAGAGGCAGTAGGGATGACCATGTGTTTATTGAGTCTGCCTTATCAGAGGCAGTAGGGATGACCATGTGTTTATTGAGTCTGCCTTATCAGAGGCAGTAGGGATGACATGTGTTTATTGAGTCTGCCTTATCAGAGGCAGGTAGGGATGACCATGTGTTTATTGAGTCTGCCTTATCAGAGGCAGTAGGGATGACCATGTGTTTATTGAGTCTGCCTTATCAGAGGCAGTAGGGATGACCATGTGTTTATTGAGTCTGCCTTATCAGAGGCAGTAGGGATGACCATGTGTTTATTGAGTCCGCCTTATCAGAGGCAGTAGGGATGACCATGTGTTTATTGAGTCTGCCTTATCAGAGGCAGTAGGGGATGACCATGTGTTATTGAGTCTGCCTTATCAGAGGCAGTAGGGATGACCATGTTTTATTGAGTCCGCCTTATCAGAGGCAGTAGGGATGACCATGTGTTTATTGAGTCTGCCCTTATCAGAAGGCAGTAGGATACCATGTGTTTATTGAGTCCGCCTTATCAGAGGCAGTAGGGATGACCATGTGTTTATTGAGTCCACCTTATCAGAGGCAGTAGGGATGACCATGTGTTTATTGAGTCGCCTTATCAGAGGCAGTAGGGATGACCATGTGTTTATTGAGTCGTCCTTATCAGAGGCAGTAGGGATGACCATGTGTTTATTGAGTCCCCTTATCAGAAGGCAGTAGGGATGACCATGTGTTTATTGAGTCCGCCTTATCAGAGGCAGTAGGGATGACCATGTGTTTATTGAGTCCGCCTTATCAAGCATAGGGATGACCATGTTTTTGAGCCGCCTATCAGAGGCAGTAGGGATGACCATGTGTTTATTGAGTCCGCCTTATCAGAGGCAGTAGGGATGACCATGTGTTTATTGAGTCCGCCTTATCAGAGGCAGTAGGGAGGACCTGGTGGTTTTATATATATATATAAAGTACCCCCGAGTCAATATAAATCTTTTTGGGTCAGTCTCTGAGAGCTTAACACACCTGGATCGTTCAATATTAGCCCATTATTACTTTAAAACTTCTTCACTGTCGATTTGGATGTTAATCACTGCTAGATAGACATATTTAAGTCTCACCATAGACTTTCAAGCAGATTTAAGTCAAAAGTGTAACTCGGCCAACTGTAACTCGRCCAATCAGGAACATTGTAAGCAAATCCAGTGTAGGCTTGGTCTTGCTGAAAGGTGAATTCATCTCCGAGTGTCTGGTGAAAAGCAGACTGAACCAAGTTTTTCCTCTAGGATTTTGTCTTTGCCGAGCTCATGCTGTTTCCTGAAAAACTCCCCAGTCCTTGCYGATKACAAGCATACCCATAACATGATGCAGCCATCACCATGCTTGAAAATACTACTCTTTTTTGMAGTATTACTTTAGTGCCTTCCCAATGGGCAAAAACTGGTTGAATCAACATTGTTTATACAACCAAAAAAACGCCATGATGTTAACTCAACATGGAAAACTGATTGTACTTGCAAAAAGTAATCAACGTAAGGGCTTTTTGTCTTTTTTTCAACCAAGATTTTACCTTAATTCATAGAAGTGGTGACATTTTTTGTTGATTTCACATTGAATTCACGGTTAGTTGACAACTCAACCAAATATAAATCAAAACTAGACCAAGAAATATCTGTGCCCTGTGGGTTCTTGTAAACAGGATGCATGTTTTGTAATATTTTTATACTGGACAGGCTTCCTTTTCATTCACTGTCATTTAGGTTAGTAGAAGATTAACTACAATGTTGCCGATCTATCCTCACTGTTCTCCTATCACAGCTATTAAAACTTATTCGGGATAGCTCCCTTTTAATAAATCTTCGCCTAAAATGACAAACCAAAATCTAACTGCCTGTAGCTCAGGCCCTGAAGCAAGGATTTGCATATTCTTGGTACCATTTGAAAGGAAGCACTCTGAAGTTTGTGGAAATGTGGTAGATCTGGTAGAAGAAAATACAAAGACAAAACCAACCCCAGAGCAACTCTCAGTTGAAAATCTCTACCTTCAGTTTCAGGAGCAGTTCTACCTCACCCATCCTATCACCTCTACCTCACAAGTCCTAATGAACCATGTCATGTTGAACCCCAGGATGCCCAATTGCACCTTGATGACGCTGTCCGTGTCTCAGAGGACATGAAGGCGCAGGTAGCCAATGGTGGAGCGCAGGAACGGTCCTGATGGTGGGCTGAAATTGGGAGCTGAGAGTTGCTCTGGAAAGCAGACTGAGAGAGGCCGGCAAAGTGCTGAGACTGAGCTGGTCGAACTCCAGCGAGCCGCGTTGGACTGCTACACTTCCAGGTACGTCTCTAAGCATTTCTTCATTAAACTCAAGCCAAGCAATACCTTGTCTGCCTTGTGACTTGTAAGTTCTTTGAGATTCAAACAAAGGGTTTTGTTTCATCCTGCCAGAACCCAGCCTTCTGAACACCAAAGAAGAAGCTGGAGACTGACCCTTGGGTGCAGCGTGCAGGAGAGGTTGGATTGACATCGTCCAGGAGGCTAGAAACGCAGAGGAGAAGGCCAAGAAGGCCATCACGACGTGAGTCCTTTATGATCTATTGAATTAACATCCACTTGATTTGTCACCAAGGGCCAATGGCTAGCTGGGCTGGTTACATCAACACAAAGATCTCAGAGGGAGTTTATGATGGTGTCCCAACAAGTTGGTACCATAAATTAAACACATGCTACCATGTCAGGCGGCCATGAGGCTGAGGAGCTGAAAAGGAGCACGCGACACCAGCTTCTCACCTGGAGAGGATGAAGAAGAACTGGAGATCAACACGTCAAGACCTGCAGCACGCTTGGATGAGCGCTGAGAAACCTGGCCCATGAAGGGAGGCAAGAGCAAGCTCAGAAACTGGAGTCCAGGGTGAGTTGGACAGAGGGTGGATTAGTTGGATTGAAAGACTGATTCTGGAAATGTAATTTGATAACATACACAGACATTGGTAGTGACTTTCCTCTAATAACACCTAGTATAATGAAAAGCTGTTATCACTACCAGTTTACCCTTCAATGAAAATTGTAAAAGTAAATGGAACAGACAACAATCTTGCCTCCTTGACTGAGTAGAACAATATAGCCTCTGTTCTACAAAAGATTTGGTTACGTCTGATTTCACCCCCTCAAACAAATGCCTACGTTAATTTCTTCACACAAGGTGCGTGAGCTTGAAGACTGAGGATGGAGGCTGAGCAGAGAAGAGGTGCAGACGCAGTCAAGGGAGTCCGCAAGTATGAGCGAGAGTCAAGGAGCTCACTTACCAGGTAGGAGAAATCGCCTTCTTCAACACTTCCACTGGGCACACTGGTTAAATCGTTTCCCACCGTCATTTCAATGAAATACGTTAAACCAACGTGAAATAGATTTGAATTGAATGCTTTGCAAAGTGGTTGACACAAACACAGAACAGGTTTCGTGGTATAAAGCTCCTGGGACTTTGACTCTTTGATCTTTATCTTGTCACCAGACTGAGGAGGACAAGAAGAAGTTGGCAGCCTTCAGGACCTGGTAGATAAGCTGGCAGATGCAGTGAAGGCCTACAAGAGACAGGCTGAGGAAGCGGTGAGCACCCTCAATTAAGTCAAATCTCTGAAAGATAATTCAAAATCATATTTTTTCTTAGTAGACATTACAACATTTGTAGTTTAGCGCTTTTCAAATGCCTCGCACACAAGGGCCGCTGATTGGTCAATGAAGAAAGCTGACGCTGAGATCCTTTGAAGCATGGTAAGTTATTAATAAGGATTTCAATATGTATAATATACCGCCGTCACTACAAAAGATACAGATGTCCCTTCTAACGGAGTTGCCCGGAGAAGGAAGGAAACCGATCAGTCATTTTATCATGAGGGCATTGGTGATTTTAAACCAGTTACAGAGTTTAAAACTTGCCAGCGCCGTGTGTCATTACTGCAGATTTAGAGAAACAACAAGTCGGTACAATATAATTCCTTATATCAAGCTGCAAGCTTAAATTTCTTGGTTAATATAACTGACTGTTCAATTTACAGGTAACTTACCTACTGCGAAAAAATGCGCATGCTATTGGTTTGGAGGAGAGGCTCTAACAACAAAACACTTTTTTTTCAAAAGCTATAAGGTGGAATGGTGTACTTACATTCTGAAACTCTTGCCTGGGATTTAAAGCCTCCCAAGGATCCAGAATAAACATTAAGTTGTTTTGTTAGATAAAATTAATTCTTTCATATCCTGAAAAGCGTCATAACGCATGACACAGATCGATTTTGGTATTTCTACTCGTTTCAATTTTGCAAAGAAAGAAATCTGTGAAAATCGAACCCCTAAACGTTTTTCACACCCACGTAAATTTTGGTTCGTATTTAATCCTCAGAGATTCTCAGAACGTACCAGATTTCACTATATCATTAGGAGTGTAGTATAGTCTATAGGAACACCAGATTTGGCTCAGAGAGCGACGCCTTCATCGGCGCGCGATGCACGGGCGTTCTTCACTTGATTGACTTTAACTTTGTCAAAGAGCCACAATCAGGGTCAAACAAGCTAGCTAAGAAGCCAATGAGCTGGGCTTTACAGGAGTTTCAGAGTATTTCTTTTGGACAAAAATTGCCAAGAATATGGAGAGTTTATGATTATGCAAAATTGGGTGTTTTGCCATATGTTGAACTTACAATATGGTACAAATACTGGAAAAGCTAAATCAAAGTCCAAGATATAAGATTTGACAATATCTTGCAGAAAATGTAATATAATGTAAATGTGTCCTTCACGATTTGCGCTCAAATGTTTTGGCTGGGTGACTTAACAAAATGTCGGTTAGTTGCTCATACTTGCATATCAATGTCTGAAACTTTGGCACATAACTGTGCCTCTTGTGGACACCATCAGAAATCAAGACAGAGTGATGGCGTAGATTTAGGACTTCTGTTGCGTTTCTAAGACGGTGGTAGAACAGAAAATTTTAAAAAACAGGT
>NW_019943884.1:0-1529 GCF_002910315.2 Salvelinus sp. IW2-2015
GAAGTTTAACCAGAATACGGTGCTGATATCTTGTGCATATTGTTGAATAATTTTGGATGTAATAAACGAGAGAGAGAGAGGAAAGAGGTAGAAAGCCTGTGGGATAAAAAGGAGAGCATGGAAAATAGAATTGAAGGCTGAAGGAGAATGGAAGGGAGAGAGAGGAAAGGACAAACAGAAAGAGAGAGGGAAAGAAGCAAGAAGAGAGAGAGGAGAGAAAGATTAAAAAAAAAGGAAAAAAAAAAAAGAAATTAAAAAAATACAAGAATCTAATATCGAATAAAGCTCCCCGTAATGTTGCATCCGGCAAGCAAAATGTGTGACCTGTTACTGAATAAGAAACGGGCAACCAAGAGGAAACACAAACACCAAAGTAAAAGATAAACTACATGGGAACAAAAAATATAAAACACAACAGTCGCACAATTTCTCAGATTTTAACTGAGCTTACAGTTCCATATATGTAATCGGTCAAATTTAAGAATACATTCTAAGATATATCTATGGAGATACAGATGAGATATGCCATATAGTTGATGCACAAGATACCTTACAAAAAAAGGGTAGGGGCGTGGAATCATGAAAAACCAGTAGATATCTGGTGTGACCGCCATTTTGCCTCATGCAGCGCGACACATCTCCTTCACATAGAGTTTGAATCAAGGCTGTTGATTGTGGCCTGTGGAAATGTTGTCACCACTCTCTTCACAGCTGTCTGAAGATGCTTGACTGCTGGATTTTGGTGGGAACTGGAACACGCTGTCATACACGTCGATCCAGAGCATCCCAAACATGCTTAATGGGTGACATGTCTGTTGAGTATTCAGGCCATGGAAGAACTGGGACATTTTCAGCTTCCAGGAATTGTGTKCAGATCCTTGCGACATGGGGCCGTGCATTATCATGCTGAAACATGAGGTGATGGCGGCGGATGAATGGCARGACAATGGYRCTCAGGGATCTCGTCACGGTATCTCTGTGCATTCAAATTGGCATTGATCAAATGCAATGCTGTTCGTTGTCCGTTATGCCTTCCAATACCATAACCCCACCACCACGGGGCACTCAACGTTGACATCAGCGAACCGCTCGCCCACACGACGCCATACACTTGGTCTGCGGTTGTGAGGTCGATTGCACGTACTCCCAAATTCTTTAAAACAACGTTGGAGGCAGTTTACGGTGGAGAAATGAACATTCAATTTTCTGGCAACAGCTCTGGTGGACATTCCTGCAGTCAGCATGACAATTCCACTCTCCCTCAAAACTTGACATCATCTGTGGCATTGAGTTGTTGTGACAAAACTGC
Organism: Salvelinus sp. IW2-2015; assembly: GCF_002910315.2. NCBI lineage: Eukaryota > Metazoa > Chordata > Actinopteri > Salmoniformes > Salmonidae > Salvelinus > Salvelinus sp. IW2-2015. The sequence goes on from NW_019943884.1 coordinate 1,310, forward strand.
GCATTTTAGAGTGGTCTTTTAATGTCCCCAGCACAAGGTGCACCTCTGTAATGATCATGCTGTTTAATCAGCTTTTTTGATATGCCATACCTGTCAGGTGGATGGATTTTCTTGTCAAAGGAGAAATGTTCAATAACAGGGACGTAAACAAATTTGTGCACAACATTTGAGAGAAATAAGCTTTTATGGGCGTATGGACCATTTCTGGGATTCTGGAATG
>NW_019943884.1:7086-8934 GCF_002910315.2 Salvelinus sp. IW2-2015
GGAGGGAGGGGAGGGAGGGAGGGAGGGAGGGAGGGAGGGAGGAGGGGAGGGAGGAGGAGGCAGGAGGAGGAGGGGAGAGAATAGGTCAAAGGAGGAGGGGGAGAGGTGGAGGAGGGAGGGCAGAGAGATATGGTCAAAGGAGGGAGGGGAGAGGTGGAGGGAGGGGGAGGGAGAGAGATAGGGTCAAAGGAGGGAGGGGGAGAGGTGGAGGGAGGGAGGGAGATAGTGAGACAGGGTCATAGTAGGAGGACGAGGGAGAGAGAGAGAGACAGGGAGGGAGGGGGATATGTGAGAAGGGTCATAGTAGGAGGAGCGAGGGTGAGAGAGGGAAAGACATGGGGACGGAGGGAGAAAAAGAGACAGGGTCAGAATTAGGAAGAGAGAGGGAGGGAGAGAGAGACAGGAGAGGCGGAGGAGGGAAAGAAAAGAGACAGGTCAGATTAGGAAGAGAGAGGGAGGGAGAGAGAGAAGACAGGGGAGGGAGGGAGAAAGAGACAGGGTCAGATTAGGATAGAGAGGGAGGGAGAGAGAGACAGGGGGAGGGAGGAGGTTCAGAGTAGGAGGAGAGGGTGAGAGAGGGGGGAGAGGGAGGAGAGCGATAGAGAGACAGGGAGAAAGAGAGAGAGAGAGAGTTAGGGGAGAGAGAGAGATGGGGGAGGAAGAGAGGAAGAGAGAGAGAGGGTAACGGAGGTACAGGCTACTGGAACACTGTCATATGAAAGCAGGGAGAGGGAAAGAGAGAGAGAGAGAGAGAGGGTAACGGAGGTACAGGCTACTGGAACACTGTCATATGAAAGCACGGAGAGGGAAAGAGAGAGAGAGAGGGTAACGGAGGTACAGGCTACTGGAACACTGTCATATGAAAGCACGGAGAGGGAAAGAGAGAGAGAGAGAGAGAGAGAGAATAAAAAAGAGAGGAGGGGTAAGGAAAAAAGAGGACGGATTGAGATTCTCATCTGGAAGCAATCATGATGATAGCAACAGTCTAACACGTAGAAGCTTCCACTACAAAAGAACACTGAGTACTTTGCCCTCTTCCCACACACACACAGAGAAAGACAAGTTGATTATCAGTGCCAGATACGAGACACTATACTCTGTCTGTCTGTACTGCAGCAGAAGGTCCCAGAGCTGCATCAATGAGTCTTCATGCTTCCACCAAATCTACATTTTGGTGATTGATGGCGGGGTACGTGGCAACAATTCACGACATTCTTGTCATGGAATCAAACACAACATTTCAATGTATTTTTTAACAACCCCCCCCCCCCCCTTCCCTCCCTGCCCTGAGAATGAGAGTGATATTTCAGTGTTTTCCCTAACCTATACCAGTCATTTTGGTACTGTGGTAGCCTAGTATCTAACTCAAACGCTGAAAAGCTCTTTGGGTTATTAACATTACATGAAAATTAAAGATGCTTTACAATCTTGTCTTTATAGCAAAGCATTTCTGAATACATAAGATAAGTGTGTTTAACTTGAGCTCCATCAACATGAAGTTCAGCTCTTTCATTTTCAGCCATTTTCCTCCTCTGAACCCTCTAGYAAAGTTTCCATGCGTCTCCTTCCCCTAATGAACCCTCTTGAGAAACTCCTGGTAGGTCTGTCTGTGTGCTAAGGCCGCGAGGGCACAAAATGGCCACCAGGATGAGTCAGCACCTGAGGCTCCTGGAACAGGGGGAGGAGCTCCAATCTCCTCCTATCAGGAATGACCTGATCTTCCTGTCCCGAAAACTTGAAGGGAGGAGATGATGAGGGGAGAGAACATGCATCCAGACTAGAACAAGAAGAATGTGTAGCCAGACTAGAACAAGATCAAGAAGAATGTGTAGCCAGACTAGAACAAGA
>NW_019943884.1:10895-40646 GCF_002910315.2 Salvelinus sp. IW2-2015
CAACAACATCAAGAAAGAACTGCGTCGTAGCCAGACTAGAACAAAGATCAAGAAAGAGCCAGACGTAGAACAAAACGAAGAAATGTGCAGCCAGACGCTAGAACACAAAAGAGATGTGAGCCAGACTGAGAAACAGAACAAGAACGATGTCAGCCAGACTAGAACAAAAACAAAAGAATGCAGCCAGACATAGAACAAGATCAAAACGAGCTAGCCAGGAAACTAAGAACAAGAACGAATGTGCTAGCCAGACTAGAACAAACAAGAAGAACATGAGCCAGAACTAGAACAAAGACAAGACATGGCAGAACAACAAATAAGCTGCAGCCAACCTAACAAAAACAAGAAGAACGTTGCGAGCCAGACTAGACAAACAAGAAAGAACTGCTGTAGACGAAACAAATACAGGAGCACATAGACAAACAAGAAACATGCAGCCAACTAGAAAAAAACAAGAAACGCGAACAAGCCAGACTAGAACAGAAGCAATCGCTTAGCCAACCTAGATCAAGAAGAATGTGCAGCAGACATCTCTCTCTGGGGTTGAGAACCATATTAAGGTAGGTTGTTTCACATTGTTTGTTGTGGGTGATTGTCTCCTGTGTCTGTGTTTGTATCGCCACACGGGACTGTTTCGGTTTGTTTGTAGTCTGTACCTGTTCGTGCGTTCTTCGTGTTTATGTAAGTTCACATGTTTTAGGTCAGTCTACGTCGTTTTGTTATTTTGTATCTTTTCAAGTGTTTTCGTGTTTCATCGTTCTGTTAATAAATCATTATGGATTACAACGCTGCGTATTGGTCCGACCCTTCTCGCTTCTCCTCTTCAGACGAAGAGGAGGAGAGCACCCGTTACATGAAGGCTATTCCATGCGAGAAATTGCCAAGAATCTGAAGATCTCATACAACGCTGTGTACTACTCCCTTCACAGAACAGCGCAAACTGGCGCTAACCAGAATAGAAAGAGGAGTGGGAGGCCCCGGTGCACAACCGAGCAAGAGGACAAGTACATTAGAGTGTCTAGTTTGAGAAACAGACTCTTAACAAGTCCTCAACTGGCAGCTTCATTAAATAGTACCCGCAAAACACCAGTCTCAACGGCAGGCAGAGTTGCAAAGAAAAATCCATATCTCAGACTGGCCAATAAAAATAAAAGATTAAGATGGACAAAAGAACACAGACACTGGACAGAGGGAACCCTGTCTTGCTGACATTGGGGGAGAGGTTGTTGCTCCAGCATCACACTGCCAGGTCTCTGACATCCTCCCTGTAGGCTGACTCATCATCGCCGGTGATCAGGCCTACCACCGTCAAGTCATCAGCGAACTTGATAATGGTGTTGGAGTCGTGCGTGGCCACGCAGTCATGGGTGAACAGGGAGTACAGGAGGGGACTGAGCACGCACCCCTGTGGTGGCCCCTGTGTTAAGGGTAAGCGTGGCGGAGGTGATGTTGCCTACCCTTCCTACCTGGGGTCGGTCCGTCAAGATGTCCAGGGTCCAGTTGCAGAGGGAGGTGTTCAGACCCAGTCCTAAGCTTGGTGACGAGGTGTTGAAGGCTGAGCTGTAGTCAATGAACAGCATTCTCACATAGGTATTCCTCTTGTCCAGGTGGGAAAGGGCAGTGTGGAGAGCAATTGAGATTGCGTCATCTATGGATCTGTTGGGGCCGTATGCAAATTGGAGTGCGTCTGGGATGGTGGAGTTAATGTGTTGCCATAAACCAGCCTCTCAAAGCACTTCATGACTACAGAGGTGAGTGCTACAGGGTGGTAGTCATTGTGGCATGAAACCTTAGAGTTCTTGGGAACAGAAATTATGGTAGTCAACTTAAAACATGTGGGGATTACAGACTGGGAGTTGAAAATTACTGTGAATATGCCTGACAGCTGTTTTGCGCCTACTCTGAGAATGTGCCCTGGAATACCATCGAGGCCCTCGGCCTTGCTGGTGTTGACCTTATTAAAGACCCTTCTCACGTCGGCCTCGGAGAGTGAGATCACCCAATCCTCTGGGTCGGTGACGGCCCTCACACCGGCATGATGTTGATGTTTTCAAAGCATGCATAAAATGCATTGAACTCGTCTGGGAGAGGCATTGTTAGGCAGATCACGGTTGGGTCTTCCTTTGTAATCCATAATGGAATGTAGCTCCTGCCACATTTGGCGAGCATTGGAGCCTGTGTAGTATGATTCCACCTTGTTACTATATTGTCCTTTTACTCGTTTGTTGACTCTGCAGCGGGACTTCTTGTACTTATTCCTGTCTTCGGTCGTAGCCTCAGGGTTGTTTACAATAGTTCTGTGTGCGGTAGCCCTGTTCTTTAGTTTAGTGCCAACCTCTGTGTTAATCCAGGACTTCTGATTGGGGAAGCAGCGAACCCTCACCGTTGGGACAACGTAGCCGATAATTTTTTTTTAATGAAGTCGGTGACGGAGGTGGTTGTCGATGTTATCGGGGGAGTCTCGAAACATATTCCAATCATCGCTAGCAAAGCAGTCCTGTAGCATAACCTCTGATTCTAGAGACTATTTCTAATTGGAGCTTATGCTTGTAAACAGGAAGCAAGAATACCGAGTCATGATCTGATTTGCTGAATGACGGACGAGGGAGGGCCTTGTATGCTTGCTTGTGGGCAGAATAGAAGTGGTCTAGGACTTTATCGCCCCCTAGTGGTGAAGGAGACATGTTGATGGAAGTTGAGCATCAAGCCAAATTAAAATAGCTGGGAATCAGAAAGGCAGCCTCTTGCTGTAGGTTTTTCTGCTTGTTTATAGCCTTGTACAGTTCATTAAGCGCCAGGTTGTTATTTCTCTTGTCCTCAGGTGGAATGTATAACAACAGTCACGATAACTGCTGAAAACTCCCTCGGGAGGTAGAAGGGTCGGCGTTTGACCTTCAGGTATTCCAAGACGGGTGAACAGCGGGTCGACACTTCCACCGCGCTGGAGTTAGAACACCAGTTGGAGTTGATGAAGAGACAAACCCCTCCCCCCCTCGACTTCCCTGACTCCACTGTCCTGTCCGCCCAGCGAATGGCGAATCCATCGAGTTGGATAGTCGTGGGGGGGGGGGGGGGTGTATCTTGTCTGAGAGAGCCATGTTTCTGAAAAGCAAAGATATTGCAGTTTTGAGAGTCCCGTTGGTAGCAGATCCCCGATCGGAAGTCATCCATCTTATTATCAAGGGACTTGGCCAGTGGAATGGAGGGAAGAGGTGACCGGTTTTCCCCTTCGCCTTAATCTCACCAGGATCTTCCCTCTCTTGCCTCTGTAACGCCGGCGTTTTTCTCTTGGGTTGGAATTTATAAAGATAGCCCAGGGCAGATGAGTGGAAGTCGAAGCCGGATTTTGGGGTTTAATAACTACCGATCTACTGATCAAAAGTTCTTGTTGGTTGTAAGAAAAATAATAGCATGAAAATAGAGTAACACTAAATGACCAAGTAATCATAAAGTTGGATCGGAGCAAAACGGCGACAAACCTTTTTCTCATTTTCTTACGTTTAAAGCCTTATTCTAAAAATTGATTAAATCGTTTTTTTCTCTCTCATCAATCTACACACAATACCACATAATGACAAAGCAAAAACAGGTATTTAGACATTTTTGCAAATGTATGAAAAATAAAACTGAAATATCAAATTTACATAAGTATTCAGACCCTTTACTCAGTACTTTGTTGAAGCACCTTTGGCAGTGATTACAGAGTCTTCTTGGGTATGACGCTACAAGCTTGGCACGCCTGTATTTGTGGAGTTTCTCCCATTCTTCTCTGCAGATCCTCTCAAGCTCTGTCAGGTTGGATGGGGAGCGTCGCTGCACAGCTATTTTCAAGTCTCTCCAGAGATGTTCGATCGGGTTCAAGTCCGGCCTCAAACAAAGCATTTGTGTTTCGTAAGTCCGCCAGATCAGAGGCAGTAGGGATGACCAGGGATGTTCTCTGTTTAGTGAGTCCGCCAGATCAGAGGCAGTAGGGATGACCAGGGATGTTCTCTGTTTAGTGAGTCCTCCAGATCAGAGGCTCTTTGGGTTGTCAGGGAAAATGTATGTAATAAAAAGTACATTATTTTCTTTCGGGAATGTAGTGAAGTAAAAGTAAAAGTAATCAAAAATATAATTAGTAAAGTAAAGTACAGATACTCCATTAAAACTACTTCAGTAGTACTTTAAAGTATTTTTTAATTAAGTACTTTAGACCACTGAACATAGGTAACATCCAAAATGACACCCTATCCACCTTAGGACTTCCTGGTTAAAAGTAGGGCACTCTAAAGGGAATAGGGTGGCATTGCAGACGCAAACATGTATTTTTTTACTGTATGTATATTTCACTGTGACATTATTTTGTATCTTTCTTTGTATTGATTTGAATGTACTGAATGTAAATATTAAAAAAAAATTAAAAAAACCCCGACTAAATCAATGATTATTTTATGTTCTGTTCATCTTTACCCGTTTCACAATCAATCGGGTGCAGGTGGAAAAGGTTAAACAATGTTCTGAGAGACGTGAGGAAACAAAAGGGTTAATATCAGAGCGATGTGTATTACCCTGGATGGTTGGTTGGATGTTTACATGCCATCATTCCATGCCCATAATTAGGAATATGGATAATGCAATCTGATCTCAGATCTGTAGTTGAAGGCAACATGTGCCTCAAAGGGAGAGATGGAGGATAACGTTCATAGCAGCTCGCTGGCTTCATCTAGTGGATGGACACGGTTATTTAATGGTTGTTTATTTAAAGGCAAACACATACACACAGAGAGAGAGAGAGAGTGTGGTTAGGTTAGTATCTAATGCTTATGCAGAATAAAATATCCATATTAGAGGCGACTTTGCTGATAGCTACTTTGAGGGAAAACGTTTTTACTATGACTGATATGGTTGTTCCACCTAGCTATCGTAACATGAATGCACTGACTGTACGATGCTCTTGATAACAGCATCTACTAAATGACTAAAATGTCAATGTAAAAATGGGTAGGTACAAGGTTCAAGAAATCTGATCCTAGATCTGTGGATAGGTTAGTATCTAACGCTAGTGACAGAGCGACAGATACAATATAGACAGCTACTGGAGATGCACCTTGCACAGTTCAATCGAGACCGCTGAAGCTGGCATCGAGACCGCTGAAGCTGGCATCGAGATCGCTTAACTGAAGCTGGCATCGAGACCGCTGAACTGAAGCTGGCATCGAAACCGCTGAACTGAAGCTGGCATCGAGACCGCTTAACTGAAGCTGGCATCGAGACCGCTGAACTGAAGCTGGCATCGAAACCGCTGAACTGAAGCTGGCATCGAGACCGCTGAACCGAAGCTGGCATCGAGACCGGCTGAATGGAAGCTGCATGAGCCGCTGACGAAACTGGGATCGGGACCGCTTAACTGACAGCTGGCATCGAGACCGCTTAAACCGAAGCTGCATCGAGACGCTAACCGAAGCTGGCATCGAGACCGCTTAACAAACCGAAGCTGGCAATCGAGACCGCTTAACGAAGCTGGCATCGAGACCGCTTAACCGAAGCTGGCATCGAGACGTTACTGAAGCTGGCATCGAACCGGCTGCGAAGCCTGGCATCGAGGAACCGCTTAACGAAGCTTGGCATCGAGACCGCTGAACTGAAGCTGGCATCGAGAACCGCTTAACTGAAGCTGGCATCGAGAACCGCTAACTGAAGCTGGCATCGAGACCGCTTAACTGAGCTGCATCGAGACGCTGAACTGAAAGCTGGCATCGAACGCTGAATGAAGCTGGCATCGAGACCGCTGAACCGAAGCTGGCATCGAGACCGCTTAACCGAAGCTGGCATCGAGACCGCTTAACCGAAGCTGGCATCGAGACCGCTTAACCGAAGCTGGCATCGAGACCGCTTAACCGAAGCTGGCATCGAGACCCTAACCGAAGCTGGCATCGAGACCGCTTACTGAAGCTGGCATGGAGAACCCGCTGAACTGAAGCTGGCCATCGAGACCGCTGAACCGAAGCTGCAATCGAGACCGCTGAACCGGAGCTGGATGTGACCGCTGAACGAAGCTGGCATCGAGACCGCTTAACCGAAGCTGGCATCGAGATCGCTTAACCGAAGCTGATCGAGACCGCTGAACTGAAGCTGGCATCGAGACCGCTTAAACCGAAGCTGATCGAGACCGCTTAACAGAAGCTGGCATCGAGACCGCTTAACCGAGCTGGCATCGAGACGCTTAACCGAAGCTGGCATCGAGACCGCTTAACTGAAGCTGGCATCGAGACCGCTTAACAGAAGCTGGCATCGAGAACCGCTGAAACCGAAGCTGGCATCGAACGAACCGCTGCACCGGAGGCTGGCATCGTGACCGCTGAACCGAGCTGGCATCGAGAACGCTGAACCGAAGCTGGCATCGAGACCGCTGAACTGAAAGCTGGCATCGGACTGCTTTTACCGAAGCTGGCATCGAGACCGCTGAACTGAAGCTGGCATCGAGACCGCTGAACTGAAGCTGGCATCGAGACCGCTGAACTGAAGCTGGCATCGAGACCCCTTTGTCATAAAAATGCTTTCCAGTTTCACTGACTCACCCAATGACGCGCAGCTCACTCGCTTGTGATGGCTGATGCGCCAAAAGCCTAACAAGGAACAGCGTTCCCGACCGAAGGTTGTTCCTTGTTGTTGGGATACAATCGACAGCTACGCTATTTAAAAAAAAAAGCCTTATCGTGATGTAGTGGGCTATTCTGAATTATTTCTGAACAGACAGCAGTAATTATATAACTTTGGCAAATGTATTTACATTTATCAGTGGTGATGCAGTTCCTTCAGAACCCTTCGCGCGATTCTATAAGGAAATAAATGACGAAGTGCAACGCTGGACAGATGAGAGTTGCAGGCTGATGTCTATCAGAGCAGAGAGATGAGAGTTGCAGGCTGATGTCTATCAGAGCAGAGAGAGAGAGAGAGAGAGAGAGAGAGAGAGAGATCATAGAAAGTGAATCTCATGTTTGTTATGTGAGAGATACTGGCGCGCTTGGTCTCACACATAAGTTACAATGTTGCGCAAACCAAATAGGCTCCGGAACAAAACAGTCCAAAACGGAGAGGATCCGGCTCAAATTAAGCACTGATGACGAGACTTCAGATGATGGTGGTGGGGAGATTTTTAGTCGTCGGCAACTGTTGCTGTACCACAGCAAGTGAGCGAATGAGGGGTAAGTTGAAATAGATTTACATTTCAAGATGCATTGTTATAAAGAGAAGAAATGCATTATTGCAAAGAGTTGTAATGAACGAGTAATCGCTGCGTTGTTTGAATTTGGTCAGTAACCGAAAAGTTGCTGGATCGAATCCTCGAGCGGACGAAGTAAACATCTGTCGTCCTGCCGCACTGTTCACAATTTCCGTTTTATGGCATTTATGTCATGTATTAAAGTCTCACCTTGGTTAAATGACCACATTTGGTCTTTAAAAAAAAGTGAATTTATGAAAGGCTGAACGTCAACGGAAGGCCTGCAAACGTCAATTATTCTATGATGAGAAATCACAACGTTGCGGACTACGCCTCTACCTTGATCTCAGAAAACGGCCACAACTTGAACAGTCTGTTTTAAAACAATTGATCGTGTTGTTGTTGCCCCTCTAATAGTGATATTATCGATCCTCAGATCTATTTGAACAGTTTTCACGATTCTTTACAGAAAATATAGACATATTGAATCCCAGATTGACAGTAGCCAACCCACACCAGTATTTCTGGCCAGGGGACACTTCAGGAAACTATTCTGAGACGTCTACTGCTTCCTTTTGCTCATTTGAGTCTCTCCTTGATACTGTAGCTCACCACGAAGACCTCCTCCTGCCCCTTAGACGTGGTCCCTACTAGACTACTCAGAGGTTATGCCTACTGTTGGCCCCAACATTGTGTCTATTGTTAAAATCTCCCTGACCTCTGGTTCCTTTCCAGCCTATTTTAAAACTGCTCTGCTCCAACATCTTCTTAAAAAGCATAGACCCCCTACTCACTGAATAATTGACAGACCAAACTCTAAACTTCCTTTATTTTATCCAATAGTTTAGAAAAAGTTGTTTTCGAACAATTGGTGCCTTTTTTTTTTTGTGTGCTTATTTTAAAAAAATCGTCGGGCTTCCACTCACTTCACAGCACACAAACTGCTTCATTAAAAGTCAGTAATGACTGCTAATGCCTTGGAATGCTCTATCCTAGTTTTCTATCCTAGTTCTCTATACTAGTTCTCTATCCTGGTTTTCTATCCTAGTTTTCTATCCTAGTTTTCTATCCTAGTTTTCTATCCTAGTTCTCTATCCTAGTTCTCTATCCTAGTTCTGTATCCTAGTTCTCTATCCTAGTTTTCTATCCTGGGCACCATACATTTTTTCCCCTGTGTATGTTTCCCCTTGGTGACATCATCCTCAATCATGATTCCGTTTCACTGCTATGCGGATGACAAGCAGCTTTATTTACCAATCAGACCCCGTGATCAAGCTAATTAAATCACATTTTATTGGTCACATACGCATGGTTAGCAGATGTTAATGTGAGTGTAGCGAAATGCTTGTGCTTGTAGTTCTGACAGTGCAGTAATATCTAACATGTAATCTAACAATTCCCCAACACCTACCTTATACATGTTTTTGTTTAATTATTTCACTGCCATACTGTGTTCGATCTTGTCTAGCCATCTTGTCTCAAGAGGACCACAATGGAAATAAGTCCCAGACTTTATTGTGTGTTATCCTCCATGATTTTATTCATGTGCATGTATGGCTTTTAAGTTTTATGTGTGCTTGTTTTTTTAAATGGTCGAATTAATAAACTAAATTAATAAACTAAACTAATACACACAAATCTAAGTAAAGGAATGGAATAAGAATATGTACATATAAGTATGCAGATGAGTAATGACAGAGCGGCATAGGCAAGATGCAYTAGATGGTATAAAATACASTATATACATATGAGATGAGTAATGTKYGATATGTAAACATTATTAAAGTGACTAGTGATCCATTTATTAAAGTGGCCAATGATTTCAAGCCTGTATGTAGGCAGCAGCCTCTCTGTGTTAGTGATGGCTGTTTAACAGTCTGATGGCCTTGAGATAGAAGCTGATTTTTCAGTCTCTCGGTCCCAGCTTTGATGCACCTGTACTGACCTCACCTTCTAGATGGTAGTGGGGTGAACAGGCCGTGGCTCGGGTGGTTGATGTCCTTGATGATCTTTTTGGCCTTCCTGTGACATCGGGTGCTGTAGGTGTCCTGGAGGGCAGGTAGTTTGCCCCCGGTGATGCGTTGTGCAGATCGCACAACCCTCTGGAGAGCCTTGCGATTGAGGGTGGTACAGTTGCTGTACCAGGCGGTGATACAGCCCGACAGGATGCTCTCAATTGTGCATCTGTAAAAGTTTGTGAGGGTTTTAGGTGACAAGCCACATTTCTTCAGCCTCCTCTGTGATGTGTACGCCGAGGAACTTTCCACCTTCTCCACTGCTGTCCCGTCGATGTGGATAGGGGGATGCTCCTGTTTCCTGGAGTCCACGATCATCTCCATTGTTTTGTTGACGTTGAGTGAGAGGTTTTTTTCCTAACATCACACTCCGAGTGCCCTCACCTCCTCCCTGTAGGCCGTCTCGTCGTTGTTGGTAATCAAGCCCACTACTGTTATGTCGTCTGCAAACTTGATGATTGAGTTGAGGCGTGCGTGGCCACGCAGTCGTGGGTGAACAGGGAGTACAGGAGGGGGCTGAGCATGCACCCTTGTGGGGCCCCTGTGTTGAGGATCAGCGAAGTGGAGATGTTTCCTACCTTCACCACCTGGGGGCGGCCCGTCAAAGTCCAGGACCCAATTTAGCTACAAGTGTCTTGCTGACAGCAGCCTACCACCCTGCATCCCAATGCTGGCTGGCCTCTGAAGCTAAGCAGGGTTGGTCCTGGATGGGATACCAGATGATGCTGGAAGTGGTGTTGGAGGCACTCTTTCCTCTGGTATAGAAAAAATATCCCGATGCCCCAGGGCAGTGACATTTCCTTGTGTAGGGTGCCATCTTTCGAATGGGACGTTGAACTGGTGTCCTGACTCTCTGTGGTCACTAAAGATCCCAATTCCACTTATTGTTAGAAAAGGGGTGTTAACCGCGTGTCCTGGCAACAAACAAAACAAATCATGGCCACCGAATCATCCCCAGCTTCCAATTGGCTCATTCATCCCCCTTCCTCTCCCCTGTAACTATTCCCCAGGTGGTTGCTGTACACTCAAATGTGTTCTGAGTCACCTGSTAAAATAAGGGTTAAATAAACATCAAATATTGGATGTGTGACAACTTCGTCATTGATAAGAAATCAGAGGTTGTTTGTCCACCACCATGCAAGAGCCCAGGTTGAAATAACTTTGGTCCTTTGTCCACCAATGTAAAGCCTACGGCCAGAAACGTCTTCTTTGACCCTGACCTCAATGTCGAGCTGCATGTAAAGAAGGTTGTCCAGGCCTGCTTTTATCCTCAAAGAAATATAGCTCAAGTCAAGTATTTTATTTCATTCACTGATTCACTGAGTGCCTTTGGAAATGTTTCAGACCCCTTGACTTTTTRCCCACATTTTGTTACAGAATTCTTCAGCAAACTAAACACAATACCCCATAATGACAAAGCGAAACGTTTTTGACATTTTTGCAAATTTAATACAGATAAAAAAATAAAAAAACTGAAATACCTTTATTTACATACAGTTGAAGTCGGAAGTTTACATACACTAAGTAGACTGTGCCTTTAAACAGCTTGGACAATTCCAGAAAAGACGTCATGGCTTTAGAAGRTTCATGCTAATTATAAATACATTTGATTGAGTTCAGTAGAGAATCTCTATGGATAATGATTTTTAGCTCTGGGCTAGGTTTAGTCTGTGTCTGGGAAACCGGCTCTCGAGTGGTATATCTGTATCAGTACAACCTTAGCACTTTTCTTTCTATCTAGAACCAAAAAGGGTTCTTCAGCTGTCCCCATAGGAGAACCCTTTTGAAGAACCCTTTTGGTTCCATGTAGAACCATTTCTGCAGAGAGTTCTACATGGAACCGAAAAGAGTGTAACCTGGGGAACAAAAATAAAAAAAAGGGTTCACCTGTGTAGACAGCCGCAGAATACTTTTGGAACACTTTAGAGGACAGAGTTCGGGAGTGCAGTTCACACAGACAGACAGCAGGGGGAGACATTGTCCTGCTCTATTGGACGGAGCCACTGCAGGCTTTTGTTCCAGTCCAGCACTAACAAACTTGATGCTAACATAACTAATTAAATTATCAGACAGACATTGGTTAGTTGAATCTGGGGGGGGGGGGGGAACAAAAACCTAGTTAATAGAAGAAATAGGCGACGTACTGATATTCTACCCTTTTCAGAAGTGTACACTCATACACTCCTACACTCCCTCGGACTGGTGTGAGGAATATGGGGGAGGGTCTGTTTAGAAGTTAGTATGGGACTAGGGTGGAACCTCCCTCCAGCCATGCTTGTACCAATCCAATACTTTATGCCTGCTTGAGTAGAGTGAACAAGTGCATACTTCTGGAGAGAGGAAAGCTCGATGGAACATTTATTTGTACAGTGARGGGTATAGACCGCTACTGTAGATTATACTGTACATTCAACTGGGACCAGGTGATTTTCAGGAACATCAGTCAAAATGCCTACAAGTGAGTACAATTGAAAAAGCAAGTCACTTAAAAGAAATAAGTACTTAGATGTCATTGGGTCTACATGTAGATATAAWAAGTGATGTGATTTAGTAGATAAGATGGTTAAGACTTGTGTAATGAGTTGGCGTTTTTTGTGTTTTTTAAAATCTTTTTCATTTAATTGTATTTTGAAGAAGCGAACTCCCGTCGCGAACGCGCATGATTTAATTCCSCTTCTAAATGGCTTGGCGCGTTCATGTTTCCCCCCTATATGTAGTATTTTTAATTTCTACAAAATGTATATCTTGTTGTTTAAACTCGTTCGCAAATATCGTCAGTATTTACTGTGAGCAAGGCTAATCAGGTGTCGAGGAAATGTTTGGTCCAGTCGTAATATGGTGCAATATGTGCCCTCTTGATTTAAAGGTTACCTATGTTGGTTTCAACACTCTGAGATTAGGACAAATTTTTGAAATCTTTTCATTTTTTTTGTAATTACTGTTTGGTCCACAAGGAATCACAAAGAAATACACAGTGTGACACAATAAGGCGAATGTCAACTATGATGTAATGTTGCGTTTTGAATGGCTTTATCACGCTATCGGCTCGGGGGCAGGAACATTTGTCATGAAAGTCTGGTTTGAGGCACGTTGTCACACTGATTTCGGGGGCATGTTGTCATGTGAAACCTATTGAAGCCTCTGTATATCCATCACATGGGACAGAAGGCTCACATTTTAACTAATGTGAAAACACTCATTTACACACACATACACATTTATGAATTAATGGCTAACATGTTCTTAAAGGCCGGTATATCCTTTATTTTCATCTGTATGTTGTTTTACTACATTTATTTATTTTTATTTAACCTGCAGTTAAATAAAAAAAAGTCAGTTAAGAACAAATTCTTATTTACAATGACTGCCTACCAAAAGGAAAAAGACCTCCTGCGGGACGGAGTTGAGTTAATTATTATATAAAAATAATAATAACATACACGTAGGCTACACACACACACACACACACACACACACACACACACACACACACACACACACACACACACACACACACACTTTTAAAATATGAATGTTTTGTCAAACCAAATTTTGTATTCTAATATGTTCTAATAAAGACCCGATGACGTTGTATAAGGATGTTACACAATCAAGTGCAATTTATCTCCAATAGCATTGACATTTAGATATACTTACAATCTGCTTTAAAATATATATATATATATATGTTGTCATGATAAATGAAGTGAAACGTGTGACAACATGCCCTTTGTCTCCCCTACTGATGACAGATCAGCTCCTAGAGAGATATTACCGACTATGGCTGCAAGTATTTAGGCGGCCTGTTCTAATGCTTACCCCCCCCTCCTCCTCCTCCTCGTTTCCTCCTCCTGCCTTCATCCGTTTCCTCCTCCTTCTCCCGCCTCCCGTTCCCCCGTTTCCTCTCCTGCCCTTCTCCCCGTTTCCTCTTCCTCCTTTCCCCATGGGCTAGGTCTGTCTTCTGTGCGTGACTCGGCGGCCCATTCCGTGCCCTCTGCCCTCTGCACCTCGCTCGCTTTCAGAGGATGTAGCTGGAGAACTGTGCACCACTCAGGAGCCATGACAGTATACCAATGTATATTGTCCTGCTATAAACGGGTTTAATAATATATCTGTGAGAATATCAAATGGGCGTTTTAATAATAATAATAATGATAATAATAAATCCTTTATAAAAAATAAATAATATTTTGGAGAGTATTTGTCGTTTTCAAAATAACTGTAAATGAAGGCAGAGGGGGAAAAAAGTCCATTCTTGAACATGGGGTGAGACATTGTTACTATTTGTAAATAAAGCTCGGTTTTGGTTATTTTTGGGTCTCCCAGTCCAGTCCGGCACGGGTATTGAACCAGCATCTGGGAAAACACAGCTTGCAGTGTCTTAGACCGTTGCACCACTCAGGCGCTGAATAACGTGACCGGTCGGGAGTGTCAGTAAGAGCAAAATAAAATAATAAAAAACGTTTTAGTAAGTAATACTGAAGTCATGCACAATTATCAGTTTCTATTTAGGTTTACGCCGCCCATTCATTGTCAGTTAGACACACAGTAGGACCCAAAAGCATAATCAGTGCTCTAACTCCCCCTTGTGGTGGTCTGGAGCAATGAAGTGGTGACGCAGGGCACCGTACTAAACCACAAATTACCTCGAAGTCCCGCAGCATAATCACAAAACTTTTTGTGGAGCAACCACTGTACCACTGTTGTGTCATCGGGCACACTTAATGATGGTGTTGGAGTCACGCTTGGCCATGCAGTACAGGAGGGGACTGAGCAAGCTCTCCTGAGGTGCCCCCGTGTTGAGGATCAGTGTGGCAGATGTGTTGTTACCTACCCTTACCACCTGGTGGCGGCCCATCAGGAAGTACAGGATCCAGTTACAGAGGGAGATGTTCAGTCCCAGGGTCCTTAGTGACGAGCTTTGAGGGCACTATGGTGTTGAACGCTGAGCTGTAGTCAATGAACAACATTCTCACGTAGGTGTTCCTTTTGTCCAGGTGGGAAAGGGCAGTGTTGAGTGCCGATTGAGATTGCATCATCTGTTGGGGTAGTATGCAAATTGGAGTGGGTCTAGGGCAAATGTGCCAAGACTTTAGTTACATTTTATACATAAATACTTTTCCACCTTCTTCCTAATGCGGTCTACCCCCCCCCGCCAATATTTCATGTATCCTTATTGATTGCATGATTTGCACTGCATGCTGTCAGCTAGCTTAGCATGGTAGCTCAGCTAGCTTAGCATGGTAGCTCAGCTAGCTTAGCATGGTAGCTCAGCTAGCTTAGCATGGTAGCTCAGCTAGCTTAGCTTGGTAGCTCAGCTAGCTTAGCATGGTAGCTCAGCTAGCTTAGCAGGGTAGCTCAGCTAGCTTAGCAGGGTAGCTCAGCTAGCTTAGCATGGTCTGGGTTGTAGCTACTGATGTACTCAAGCAGGTGTCAGGTAGATACCTGTTAGAATGTGGAGCTGGTATTTTGACTTGATGATTTCATGTCTGAAAACATTGCGAAGGATAGGTAACACCCCTCCAAAAAAAAATGCGTCAACGTTTATTTCTCACTTTTGGATATTTCTCCTCACCTGACAAGTTCAAAAAGTGTTCCCCTGATGAGGTCACTTTTGCCAAGAGTCAAAGTTTAACTCTTGACGGGCTGATGTCTCCATGTGAAACAATGATGGGCAATAAACCATTGAGCGCGGCCAGTAATGGCTGGTGCTCCATCTGTAGCTATGGACACACGTTTGTAACTGAGTGCTATTATTAATAAAGTAATTGAATGCCACAAAAAATGATCCTCGAGTTTTCCTTTCAACATATGATTGTGAGCAGTTCCTCTTTGGCAGTCATATCATCAACACCATTCGATGAAAATTGCACAACTGAGATCAATAATATCAGATGTTATTGGTCACATACACATGGTTAGCAGATGTTATGGTCACATACAATGGTTAGCAGATGTTATTGGTCACATACACTGGTTAGCAGATGTTATTCAATCAATTTATTTTATATAGCCTTCGTACATCAGCTAATTATCTCAAAGTGCTGTACAGACACCCAGCTAAAACAAGCTAAGTTGCAGGTGTAGAAGCACGGTGGCTAGGAAAAACTCCTAGAAAGGCCAAAACCTAGGAAGAAACTAAAGAAGGAACAAGGCTATGAGGGGTGGCCAGTCCTCTTCTGGCTGTGCGGGTGGAGATTAAAAGAACTATGCCAAGATGTTCAAAAATGTTCATAAGTGACAAGCATGGTCAAATATAATCAATGATATAATTTCAGTTGGCTTTTCATAGCCGATCATCATCAAGAGTTGAAAAACAACAGGTCTGGGACAGGTGCGGTTCCATAACCGCAGGCAACAGCAACTAAACATCAAGGCCGCGGACTTGGGACAGCAAGTCACGAGGCAAGTCCACGCATGGATGCAGGCCAAGTCGAGAGAAAGAAAGAGAAGAAGAGAAAATTAAGAGACCAAGATTTTCAAAATTTCCAATGACATATGGCATGTCATAATAATCAGGATAATCTCAGTTGGCTTTTCATAGCCGACTAATTAAGAGTTTGAAAAACAGCAGGTGGGAGAGGTAGGGTTTCCATAACCGCAGGCAGAAGAGTGATAACTGGACTAAGCAAAAAGGCCAAGGCGGACTGGGGACAGCAAGGGTCACACGGCGTAGTGATCCCGACGTATGGTCCAGGGCTCAGGTCCTCCGAGAAAAAAGAAGAGAGAAGGAGAATTAGAGAGAGCAAGATTTTCAAATGTTCTAAATGACAAACATGGTCAAATTAATAATAGGAATAATCTCAGTTGGCTTTTCATAGCGATCATTAAAGAGTAAAAACAGATCTGGAAGGAGGGGTTAGTAACCGCAGGCAGAACAGTTGAAAACTGGAACACCACGAAGGCAGAGACGCATGGCGGCAGAACAAGGTACATATGAGGTAGTCTGACTTGTCCTACGGCTCAGGTTCTCAGAGAGAAAGAGAGCAGAGAGAATTAGAGAGAGCATACTTAAATTATTTTTGTCACATAATGGTTAGCAGATTTTATCTGATCCAACATACATGGTTAGCGAGATGTTATATTGCACATACACATGGTTAGCGAGATTTTATATGGTCACATACACATGCGTTACACGATTTAATGGGTCACATAAATAAAAAATCAATAAAATAAAATTTTTTAGTCACATACACATGGTTAGAAGATGTTAATGACGATGTAAGCGAAATGCTTGTGTTAGTTCGACAATGCGATGTAATAACAACAGTAATCTAACCTAACAATTCCACAAATACTACTTATACACACAAGTGTAAAGGGGATAAAGAATATGTACATAAAGATATATGAATGAGTAGAACTAACGGCAAGAAGATAGCAGAAATGAGTAATAGGAGGTATAACTATGAGAGAGTATGTACGGTATGAAATAGAAGTGGCATAGTTAAAGTGGCTGTTGGCAGTGTATACAAAAGATGCAAGATTGCAGTAGATGATATAGAGTACGTATATACATATCATGATGATATGGTAATGTAGGTATGTAAACTTATATTAAGTGGCAGTTGTTTAAAGTGCTAGTGTACATTTTACATAATTTCCATCAATTCCATTTTTAAGTGGCTGGAGTTGAGTCAGTATGTTGGCAGCGGCCGCTAAATGTTAGTGGTGGCGTTTAACAGTCGATGCCTTGAGATAGAGCTGTTTTGTCAGTCTCTCGGTCCTGCTTTGATGCACCGTTACTGACATCGCCTCTGGATGATAGCGGGGTGAACAGGCAGTGTTGGGTGTTGTTGTCCTTGTGATCTTTATGGCCTTCCTGTGACATCGGGTGGTGTAGGTGTCCTTGGAGGGCAGGTAGTTTGCCCCCGGTGATGCGTTCTGCAGACCTCACTACCCTCTGGAGAGCCTTACGGTTGTGGGCGGAGCAGTTGCCGTACCAGGCGGTGATACAGCCGACAGGATGCTCTCGATGGTGCATCTGTAGAAGTATTGTGTGCTTTTGGTGACAAGCCGAATTTCTTCAGCCTCTGAGGTTGAAGAGGCGCTGCTGCGCCTTCTCACAACGCTGTCTGTGTGGGTGGACCAATTCAGTTTGTCCTGATTGTACACCGAGGAACTTAAAACTTTCCACCTTCTCCACTACTGACCGTCGATGTGGATAGGGGGGTGCTCCCTCTGCTGTTTCCTGAAGTCCACAAATCATCTCCTTTGTTTGTTGACGTTGAGTGTGAGTGTATTTTCCTGACACCACACTCCGAGGGCCTCACCTCTCCCTGTAGCCGTCTCGTCGTTGTGTGTAATCAAGCCTACCACGGTAGTGTCATCCGCAAACTTGATGATGTGAGTTGGACGTGCATGGCCGCAGTCGTGGGTTAACAGGGAGTACAGGAGAGGCTCAGAACGCACCCTTGTGGGCCCCAGTGTGAGGATAGCGGGGTGGAGATGTTGTTACCTACCCTCACCACGGGGCGGCCCGTCAGGAAGTCCAGGACCCAGTGCACAGGCGGGGTCGAGACCCAGGGTCTCGAGCTTGATGACGAGTTTGGAGGGTACTATGTGTTAAATGCTGAGCTGTAATCGATGAACAGCATTCTCACATTAGATTCCTCTTGTCCAGATGGGTTAGGGCAGTGTGCAGTTGTGGTGCGATTGCGTCGTCTGTGAACCTATTGGGTCGGTAAGCAAAGAGAGTGGGTCTAGGGTGTTCGGTAGGGTGGAGTGATATGGTCCTTTGACTAGTCTCTCAAAGCACTCATGATGACGGAAGTGAGTGCTACGGGGCGGTAGTCGTTTTAGCTCAGTACTCTTAGCTTTCTTGGGAACAGGAAAATGGTGGCCTTCTTGAAGCATGTGGGAACAGCAGACTGGGATAAGGATGATTGATATTGTCGTAAACACACCAGCAGCTGGTCTGCGCATGCTCTGAGGACGGCTGGAAATGCGTCTGGCCTGCAGCCTTGCGAGGGTTAAACGTTTAAATGTTTACTCCCCTCGGCTGAGTGAAGGAGACCCGCAGGTTTTGGTAGCGGCGGTCAGTGGCACTGTATTGTCCTCAAAGGCCAAAAACTTATTTAGCCTGTCTGGGAGCAAGACATCCTGGTCCGCGACGGGGCTGGTTTTCTTTTTGTAATCCTGTGATAGACTGTAGACCTGCCATCATACCTCTTTGTCTGAGCTGTTGATTGCGACTCTATTTTGTCTCTGTACTGGAGCTTAGCCTGTTGATTGCCTTGCGGAGAGAATAGCTACACTGTTGTATTCGGTCATGTTTCGTCACCTTGCCCTGGTTAATACAACATGGTTGCAGATGTTTTGTCACAGACCATGGTATGCAGATGTTATTGGTCACATAACATGGTTAGCAGATGTTAATGTGAGGTGAGCGAAATGCTTGTGCTTCTAGTTCCGACAATGCAGTAATATCCAACAAGTTATCTAACCTAACAATTTTACAACAATCACTTATCCACACACACACAAGTGTAAAGGAATGAATAAGAATATGTACATTAAAAAAATATATGAATGAGTGATGGTATAGAAACGCTGAGATGTGATCACGTTCTGTCGACTCGTCAAATTGAAGTGAAAGAACGCGCTCATTTGTCCTCATCATCATTTTATTGCCGTGTAACAGTATTTCTGGATAGCTGAACATCTTTAATAGCGAAATGTATTCTGATTTATTTTGAAATCATCAAACAATTATTCTGCCCCTATAAAGGCGTCTCTTTACCATTTTCTGGACGGTTTCTGTGCTTTGCTTAAGTAGATGAGCTGGGCCTTGTAAAGGTCTGATTGTTGGCAGCTAGTTGAGACTTCAACTCTTTTAACTTTCACTTACGTAGTTCACTTTTAGTGCTGAAGTTACTTCATTATTCTTGTGGAACAGTTTTGAAAGTCTGCTTGTGCAGTTGCAAACCGTAGTCGGCTTATTTATGGCGGTTTTGGAGCAGTGGCTTCTTCTTGCTGAGCGAGCTTTCAGGTTATGTCGTAATATGACGTTAGTGTGGATATCGATACTTTTGTACTCCGTTCCTCCAATTTCACAGGTCCTTTTGCTGTGTTTTGGGAATTACTTTTCACACTTTTCTCTCCAAGTACGTTCAATCTCTAGGAGACAGAATGCTTATCCTTCTTGAGCAGTTTGACGGCTGTCTGGTCCATGTGTGTTATACTTGCATACTATAGTTTGTACATATGAACGTGGTACCGCACAGGCGTTTGGAAATTGCTCCCAAGGATGAACAGACTTGTGGAGGTCTACATTTTTCTTTTCTGAGGTCTTGGCTGATTTCTTTTGATTTTCCCATGATGTCAAGCAAAGAGGCACATAGTTTGAAGGTAGGCCTTGAAATATATCCACAGGCACACCTCCAATTGACTCATGATGTCAATTAGCCTATCAGAAGCTTCTAAAGCCATCACATCATTTTCTGGAATTTTCCAAGCTGTTTCATGGCACAGTCAACTTAGTGTATGTAAACTTCTCACCCACTGGAATTGTGATACAGTGAATTATAAGTGAAATAATCTGTCTGTAAACAGATAGCGATGTCATGCACAAAGTAGATGTCCTAACCGACTTGCCAAAACTATAGTTTGTTAACAAGAACTTTGTGGAGTGGTTGTAAAAACGGGTTTTAATGACTCCAACCMAAGTATATGTAAACTTCCGACTTCAACTGTATATAATTCTGTTTAAGAAATAAGGCAAAATTAGCAGATCTGTATCATGAATACAGTCACAGGTAAATGGCATTGTTTGGCCGGACTCGATAGTACTTTTAAATGCTTTTATAAAACTGTTACTAACATATTAAAAATAACAATGAATTACATATTTTCATTAAAATGTTATTTTGATAAGTAAATTCATACAATGTCATTCTTCCATCATTAGTCCGGACTCTAAAAATCAAGTTGTTAGTTCTTTTGGTCATGTTGCTACAGACAGACCCAGTCGTTAATATCATTTTGCATAGTTTCTGGTCGTCTGTTTTTAAATAKAATGGTTACTATGCAGGCTGGWTAACGTTCTTGTCACTTACTAGCTAACTTCAGTTAACTCACGTCAGACATTGAACCTGGAATGACTAACTGCARTTTGTGTTTGTTAGAGCTTTTTTTTTCTATTGGCATTTARTTGGATATTTCCATGATAATGACAATGAAGTGTGTTTTTTTTGCCTGGCTCAGACAAAAGTTGCCTAGGCACCATTCACTCTACGTATGGTACAGAGATCAAAATTCAAAACTGAAACATTTTTTATGAGGTTGAACACAGCGAAGCTCCCACACAGTATACCAAACATTAGGAACACCTTCCTAATATTGAGTTGCACCCCCCCCCCCCCTTTTTGCCCACAAAAAATCCTCAGTTCGTTGGGGCAAGGACTCTACAAAAGTGGGGGGGGGGGGGACAAGGTCGAATCATGATGACATCAGAGATCTTCAGGTCGTAGCTCTAGAAAGAGGCCCAAGTTCCCGACTTGGAATTCTGAGTTGGATGACCGTTCAAAACGTATTTTCCCTTCTGAGCTCGTTTTTTCCCCGAATTTCCAGTTTTGAACTCGCAGAAGTATAGATTTCCCAGATGTTTTGATCGCTGCAGAAGTCATGCTGGATTGACAGCATGGCCAATGTATTCATCCTTTTCTGGTCCATGGTGTTGCATGTAAATGGGAAAAGAGACCCTTAAACCCAGACTTGGACCACACACCCTCTCCACTGAATAGTAGGATAGTGATTGTTTTGAAATGCTTGCAGTTAGTCACTGATTCCTTTACAAACCAGTCATTGTTGAATTTGCAATTTCCAACGTATTGTGTAATGTTTATGCCCAATGGCCCGATGAGCACCGATACGTTTTTATCTATAGTTTCTCTTCATATGACAAGGGTTGAAAAGGATTTGTCAGTAAATTGTTGAATTTATTCATGACGATGACTGCTTGTCCTAGCTTGCTAGCTAAGATTTTGAAACTATGGTATTGACATGGTCCAATCAAATCAGTCCAATCAAAGATACTGTAGATATAACGTGATGTGACATCATTCTATCTGTGACCAATGAACTRGAGCCTTCTTGGATGGGCACTTCTAATGTAACTCGATGACATCACRCAAGGGGCTTGAATTTTCGAGCTCTCCCTGTGGATTTTGTGGTGACGTAGTGTCCCCATGAGTGACAGAACACTGAGCCGGGGGYAAAAAACAATGTCAAAATAAAACATTACAAAAAAGTAAGTTTGAATGACACTGAGGGGCAGTGTTTTTACAGCTAATGCTGGTTTGCCTGAGGCTGATGCCGTGCAGGTGTTTGTACACATGCATATACACACACTCTCAAATGCTCATACACGGACACACACACATGTAAAAAGTGCCATACATGCACTCCAACATATTCAGTTGGCCTTGCTGTTATGATTTTTGTTTTCCTCGATGTCTATGTTAGTTATTGAAGAGACTTGGTTTGGGGCAAAGTCTGGCCCCATGACTTGGTTTGGGGCAAAGTCTGGCACCATGACTTGGTTTGGGGCAAAGTCTGGCCCCATGACTTGGTTTGGGGCAAAGTCTGGCACCATGATTACGCATATTTTTTTTTAATCATAAAGTTTAACTTTATGGGTCTTGTGACATGAGTTTGAAATTGTAATTCCGGTTGTTTTAATGTTTTAGGGACTCCTGAAACAACCAGCAAACCAGGCTGCCGTCTGTTGTTACAGTGGATGTAAATAATCTAGCTAGCTAAGGCATTTACCTCAAATTTAATGTACATTTTGTATGCTTGCCTTGCTGGTATTTGCCATGACATGCAGCTGAAGTAATGTAGCTAGTTACCATTTTCTTGATTATTGTGTAGTGGAGGATACAAATACCTGTATGCTAGTGGATTGTGTAGCTAGCTATGTAGCCGATCTGTGTATGGACCCAAACGTTTGGTATAAATATTAGTTCAGAACCTAGTTAAGAACCTCAGCTATCATAGCCGGCTTTATCCACTGCAAAACAGTCTGAATGGCATTAATGAAGCCTATGGATGGAGTAGAATACAGTTTAACTTTATTGTGCTAAGGATTAGAAGGCATATATACATGAGATCCACACATTGTAGCCTGTACATTGAATATATTCACTGATCATGTGCTCTACCTTGGCAAGTAAAGGTGCGGTTCAGGTATGAATGTCTGTGACATTATTTTTCAGTCATATCCAATACCAAGAGTATCAAACTCCAGTCTTTGAATGATGCTGTGTCTGCATGTATGTATACATACAATTATACACTTCAACAGTGTTTACCAATCCTGGTCCTGGGACATCTACGGTTACACATTGTAAATATGCAATAGACTAGAAACATGATTTTAACTAGTTAAAGGCTGATTTGTAATTCATATATACATAAATAGAATTTAAAAAACAGTACACTACATTTCCTGTGCATTATGTAAAATACTCATCTGCATTGAGCTGATAAACACAGGATAGGTGTAGTATTTCATCAAATGAGACTTCATTTCAATCAGTGGAGAATGTGAAACGCTTTATTGAAAGAAGTTAATTATCCAGGTGTTATAAATACATAATACATGCATTCTAAATATTATAATTGTAATATAAATAAAAGTTACATKTGTACTTCATTGGATGTCTGGTGTGCATTATAAAAACAGGAAGAAAGAGGTGGGGAGAGAGGTGTGAGAGTGTAAAAGACAGGAAGTGGTAAGAACAGAGGAGCAGGGAAGACAGCATATGATTAATGAATTACAGTGCTACTTAACTTAATATTCTATCAGTTCATCACAGTTACATAATARTGTCTCTAGTGGTGTCTCCTAACCAGCCTTGGGCTCCCAGTTGGRCCAAATGGTATCTTAAGAGCGGGTGATGTGGCGATGACGGGACTGGGGGTTGGCATCCTCTCTCACATCAAAACAAAGCTGCAGATGAGACAGATGGAGAGATAGAGCATGTTTAAGCCTTGTCATTTTTTATTCTAACACTGTCAGTCATTATCAGGAGGTGAAATGCAAAAAATGACCAAGGATCATTACCTCTGGGACTACTAGTTATCTGTATTTCAATGTAAAGCATCTCTTTAATAATACTTCCTATTGACCTGACCATGTGACCTCTCACCTCACCTCTCTGATCATGCTGTGCCCTCTATGGAGCCAGTTCAGATGCAGGAGGGGTTCACCGACACAGCTGATAACCAACAAGATTTAGGGAGAAGGGGGAGAGAAGGATGAAGTGAAGAAAGAGACTGTTATTGAGAAAATAAGGTKGTTGAAGAGACGCTGTTCAACAGGAATCTGTGTGTGGCCTCACKTGGTGTCCACACTAAGTGGCTGCAGAGTACTTTATGCTGAAAAACATGCACAGACACACGAGGACAAACAATATAGCGTAGTTATAMAAATAATGAAGTTTCCTCTTGCCTATTCTGTTGAAGGTCAAAGGAGCCACAGTTATACATCTGAGCTTGCTTTTACTGCACAACACAATCCATCAAACATATTGATAAATGAATGTGTGGGTTATAAGGTGTCTAATTGTTTTAAATATGGGTGACTTAAAATAGCCTGTTTGTTTTTGTACAGACATCACACCCTTAAACAGCACCTTCACCTGAGAAGTAGAAATCAAAGGGAGAGAAACTGGGAATTGAATAACTGCAGTTGACATTAGCTAAGTAAATGGAAGAATACTCTTAGAAAGAGGAGGATGGGAAGCGCTACTAAGGTKCACAATAGTACATTTAGGTAGACAGAAGGGGCTCTTTGGTAAAAGAGGTAAATTGTTCATCAAAAAGGAGGACCAAGGCACTCTTCATATAATMAATTTAAATGCCTTTATTTGTATGGCATGMTCAATAGAAACAAAGTTTTTTTTTAAAATGCGAAGCGTTTTGGTTGCTGCCATGTTTCTATTGAACATGCCATACAAATAAAGGCATTTGAATTCATTATATGAAGAGTACCTGGGAAGAATACTCTTAGTGCAGTGTGGATGGCTCTTAAAGGAGCCTTTGGTTGTGCATAGTGGTAGGCTCATGGTGTTGCCAGGGAACAGCACCCTCTTAAAAGAGCCTTTGGTGTTGTAACGACTCCTACCGAAGGTGGCTCCCCTTCCTGTTCGGGTGGCGCTCGGCGGTCGTCGTCACCGGCCTACTAGCTGCTACTGACTTTCCTCCCCCTCCTTTTTTTGTTTTTAGTGGTTACACCTGTTTGTGGAACTAAATTAGAACGCTACTCTGAACTCTCTGTCTCCTGCGTCTGACTCCTTCCTCCACTACACCCCGGGCATTACAGTTGTGCATAGTGTAGTCTATGGTGTTGCCAGGAACAGCACCTCTTAAAGAGCCTTTGGTTGGCATAGTGTAGTCTATGGTGTTGCCAGGGAAAGCACCCCTCTTAAAAGAGCCTTTGGTTGTGCATAGGTAGTCTATGGTTTGCCAGGGAAACAGCACCCTCTAAAAGAGCCTTTGGTTGGCATAGTGTAGTCTGGTGTTGCCAGGGAAAGCACCTCTTTTAAAAGAGCCTTTGGTTGTGCATAGTGTAGTCTATGGTGTTGCCAGGGAACAGCACCCTCTTAAAAGAGCCTTTGGTTGTGCATAGTGTAGTCTATGGTGTTTGCACCCTTGGAACAGCACCCTCTTCGAAGAAGTAMGAGGTGAAGATCTCCCACACACGGATTGCCTCTCTTGCTGCGTTGTTGGACCCCATCCTTGAAACATCTTGACACCGTATTGACGCAATAGTAGCCTTGGTGTGCAGGCCTTCAATGGTGGCAGGGTGGGCACATCCATTGTAAGGCAGGATTATCTCTGTGTTGATGGTAGATGGTGATGATACACCCGGCACAGGTGGTGTGGTACCAACTGGAGCATGTGGAGCACTCCCTCTGTGAAAGTACATGTCAATTAGGCCATTGATTCCATGATATGATGTCACATTTTAAAGGATAGCTCAGCAATCCACGATTTGGTTTTGTTTAACTAACCACTGCCATTCAATTCTAGGTGAAATCATTGACCGACAATACATGCAAGAGATGATTTGGCCATAAATGTGGCAAAGAGGGGAGATTGACAGTTTGGTGAAGAAATGGCAATTAGCATTTGTTTGGCAGTGGCTAGTTAAACCTGAATATTAATCACTACCTGCTATAAATGTAAAGAAACAGATTAAACGAATGAAATTCCTAATCCACCCCTTTTTAAGGTTATAGACATAGAATTACTACAAAAGTCAACACCTCTCAGACCACAGKAAATTGCCTAGACTCCGACCATTGTTCATAGAGCAACGGACATGTTTGGGCCCCGTTSAAACATCGAAAGATTAAAGTTGTTATGGAATTGTCACGTCAACTGTGTGACATGYAGTTGGCATGCAAACTGACAGGCACTTGGGTTTGCTTTTGCCTGTGTGAAATAATTATCACCCAGCCCCCATTTTTTACATTTMACATTTTAGTCATTTAGCAGACGCTCTTATCCAGAGCGACTTACAGTAGAGTGCATACATTTTATTACATTTTTTTAATTTTTTACATTTTTGAAACTACAGCAAAACGTTGCCAACCTCAAACATGGCAAGTTAAACAATAGTGCCATCAAAAAACACTCAATAGTCTATATAAAGATTTCTAATGTAGTCTAGAGAGAGAGCATGTTTAAGCCTTGTCTTGTTTTATTCTAACACTGTCAGTCATCGTCAGGAGGTGAAATGCAAAACTGACCTTGGATCATTAACTCTGGGACTACTAGTTATCTGTATTTCAAAGCATCTCTTTAATAATACTTCCTATTGACCTGACCATGTGGCCTCTCACCTCTGATCATGCTGTGCCCTCTATGGAGCCAGTTCAGATGCAGGAGGGGTTCACCGACACAGCTGATATAACCTAGAGGATTTATTGCACCTAGAGGTGCATATTGTTACAAAGCCGATTTAACTAGCCTGTTTAATATTGATACTAGGGGTGGGACCGTTTGATACCAGGGTTAAACGTTCACACCACTATTATCAATATTAGCAGGCTAGTTAATCGGTTTTGTAACAATATGCAAAAGGTGAAAGTCTCTCATTTTTATTGTTGTTAGATTTATTACGTGTCTGCACATCGAATGCATTCAAATACACAAAATCTAATCTATAGTACTTGTTATTTTGCAGAAATAACTTTTTCATATGATTTTTTTTCTTCTTTTTTTCAGGACGTGAACATTGTCTACTTTCTTTAGTAATGGCGGGGGGAATCTGCTGGTAAGGACGTCTGAGAAGCTGCAGCCAAAATGTGGGATCTTTTTTTTTAGTTTTATATTATTGTCTTTAAAAWCAAAACAAAAATTTAAGCATCATTGTTGTTATTGATTTTATAATATTGTATATTCTCCTCTCAACTAAGGCTCGTCTTCTCGTACTGTGCATCCGTGTCTCTCAAGTAAGAAAACATTGTCTCGTGCTGGTTGAAAGCTGTACTGTACGGTGTGGCTAAGGCTGGGTTAAAGGGGAAACTGGCTCGATGCTGTGTTTTTATGTCTTATTTGTGTAGTGAACAGGATAAACTGGTTTTTTTTCTGGCCTCTTCTCGGGAATTCTGTGTTTGGTTTTCACAATGCCATTGTTTGGCAGGTTGTGAATTATTGGATGAGGTGAAAGGTGATCCTGTGGTGTGACGAATYACTATGAATAGGCCCAATTGTCACCTGATTCCTTATGTACTACACTCCTTTACACAATAGGGYCAAGATGGTATTTGGGACACTACTTAGTGGTGCACCTGTGTGGCTGAGTTGCTCTGGAATGCGGTAACACCCAAAGAGGCCCATCCTCAGTAGAACACACACACATGAGCATTCTAACAACCCCTTTATTCTATTGCATAAAACAACAGTTTTATTCAATAATAGCATTATAACAATATTGTAATTTCCACTATAATGCGTGACTAAATTGCTTTGGATAAACGTGTCTGCTAAATGTCTTTTATATATCACATAAGACCAGTAGATAATACCGAGATGGCTTAACTACGAACTGGATACTCCACTCAGGTGTTTCTGCTTGGACAGGTGCTTAGACAGGTATCAAATGTAAGATTAATTATCTCTGTTACATCTCACTCTTTTCCTTCTCATCTGTCAGCCAGGTGCATCACCAGGTTGTGCTGAATCACAGGTGAGCGAGTACGTGTGGGTATCCGTACTATACTGGTGTGGCAGCCCCCCGTACCTCTCCAAAACCTCCATGTAAAACTATATATACAAAAAAATGTGGGAAAACCCTTCAAATGAGTGAATTCAGCTATTGCACACAGCCGTGCAATCTCCATAGACAAACATTGGCAGTAGAACGGCCTTACTGAAGAGCCCAGTGACCTTCAACGTGACACCGTCATATGATGCCACCTTTCCAACAAGTCAGTTCGTCAACTTAATACCCTGCTAGAATTTCCCCGGTCAACTGTAAGTGCTGTTATTGTGAAGTGGAAACGTCTAGGAGCAACAACGGTTCAGCTGCAAAGTGGTAGGACACACAAGCTCACAGAACGGGACCGCCGAGTGGTGAACCGCGTAACGCGTAAAAAATCGTCTGTCCTCGATTGCAACGCTCACTACCGAGTTCCAAACTGTCTCTAGAAGCAACATCAGCACAAGAAAGTGTTTGTCAGGACCTTCATGAAATAAGTTTCCATGGCTGAGCAGCCACACACAAGCSTAAGATCACCATGCGCAATGTCAAGCGTCGGCTGGAGTGGTGTAAAGCTCTCCACCATTGGACTACGGAGCAGTGGAAACCTGTTCTCTGGAGTGATGAATCACGCTTCACCATCTGGCAGTCTTACAGACTAATCTGGGTTGGGCGGATGCCAGGAAAACGCTACCTGCCCGAATGCATAGTGCCAACTGTAAAGTTTGGTGGAGGAGGAATAATGGTATGGAGTTGTTTTTCATGGTTCGGGCTAGGCCCCTTAGTTCCAGTGAAGGGAAATCTACAGCATACAGCATACAATGACATTCTAGATGATTCTGTGCTTCCAACTTTGTGGCAACAGTTTGGGGAAGTCCCTTTTCTATTTCAGTATGACAATGCCTCCGTGCACAAAGTGAGGTCCATACAGAAATGGTTTGTCGAGTTCGGTGTGGAAGAACTTGACTGGCCTGCACATTGCCCTGACTTCAACCCCATTGAACACCTTTGGGATGAATTGGAATGCCGACTGCAAGCCAGGCTTAATCGCTCAACAACAGTGCCCGA
Organism: Salvelinus sp. IW2-2015; assembly: GCF_002910315.2. Classification (NCBI taxonomy): domain Eukaryota; kingdom Metazoa; phylum Chordata; class Actinopteri; order Salmoniformes; family Salmonidae; genus Salvelinus; species Salvelinus sp. IW2-2015. The sequence goes on from NW_019943884.1 coordinate 39,397, forward strand.
CCTCACTAATGCTCTCGTGGCTGAACGGATGCAAGTCCCCGCAGCAATGTTCCAACATCGAGTGGAGGCTGTTATAGCAGCAAAGGGGGAACCAACTCCATATTAATGCCCATGATTTTGSAATGAGATGTTCGACGAGCTTATGTATGTGCGTCCTTTGGAGGGGTTGGGTTAAAAGTGGAAGTCAAAATTTTGGTGGACCTTGTGTGCAATTGACCAATAAAGTGATCTTATCTTTTACTATTTTAATCTATTTTTTTTAAATAATGACTCAACCAAATGTAGCCTGGTCCCAGATCAGTTTGTGCCACCATGCCACCACCTTTTGAATCCCAAACATGAAGGACTGACATGATGTCACAAACAAACTGGGTAACCCGAGCAAGTCTTATCCTTCATCATTATCTCAGTATCAGTCTGTTTCTGCTGAAAGTGAACCTGCTCCCACTGTTTTTCAGATTACAGAGCAAGCAAGCCAAACTGATGGAACCAGTGTAAGTGGCAGCAAAATGCAGATAACAGAATTTCAATAGAGGTTTATTCTATTATTCTACTCTATATTCTATTATACCATTATGGTAAACACGTTCTATGAAGTACATACCTATAATGTCTCATAGTGTTTACCACTAATGGCTGTTTATCTTGATTACCTTGATGATTATCTCGCTGATTACCTTGATGATTATCTAGCGGATTCTTGATGATTATCTTGAGGATTATGTTCTGAAAATAAAAATGTGCGTTATTATTTATTATAATTATTATTATTCAGGAGGACTGAAGTGCCGACTCCGTGGCTGGTAAAAAAAAGTTGTTCTTCCTTTTTCATTTTTCCTTCTTTCTCTTCCTCCTTCTTCCCTTCTCCTTTCTCGCACTTCCTTTCTCGTACTTCCTTCTCCCTTTATCCTTCTCCTTTCTCGCACTTCCTTTCTCGTACCCCCTTCTCCCTTTATCCTTCTCCTTTCTCGCACTTCCTTTCTCGTACTTCCTTCTCCCTTTATCCTTCTCCTTTCTCGTACTTCCTTTATCCTTCTCCTTTCTCGCACTTCCTTTCTCGTTCTTCCATCTACTTTCTCCTACTTCCTTCTCTTTCTTTGTTCTTCTTTCTTCCTTCTTCCTTTTCTACTTCCTCTTCCTTCTCCATCTCCTTTATCCTACTTTCTACTCCTTCTCCATCTCCTTTATCCTACTTTCTACTCCTTCTCCATCTCCTTTCTCCATCTCCTTTCTCCTTCTTCCTTTCTCAT